>NC_056739.1:1295430858-1295553358 GCF_019279795.1 Protopterus annectens
TGTATAACTTCTAGCTAACCATTAGCCAATTCACTCAATACTTAAGTATCACAGTATTAGCCTCCTGAGGCTAGGCCTGCCTTGTAGGTGGATTACAATGGGGGCACTGAAATTCAGAAGGGATCTTCTTTCAATATTACATAGGGTACCATGCAAAGGGATTTTTATAATAACTTACTAGGTGATGCTGCTGACATCATACACATCACTGCAGAAAGCATAAGTCTAAGTGATACTGCTGACATCATACACATCATTGCAGAAAGCATATGTCTAAGTGATGCTGCTGACATCATACACATCACTATGGTTAGCATCTGTTAGCTCTAGCACTACAGTCTGTGACAAAGGGGGATACTGCCAGTACAGCTATATGGAATTTTGTAAATAATTATATGTCATTTGTGAATATCAACACAATTTATATAAGATGTTTATGTTACAAATATATTAGAACTCTATGTCATGTGTATATCAAACTGCTGGTACAGAGAAAGTTGAGACAGGCTCAGCTCTCAGATCCTACATTACAAGGCTTGAGGGAAGTAGCCAGGGAGGCACCTGATTCTTAAGGAAATGGGGAATCTCTATACTGGGACAAAGGGTTACTGTACAGAGGTCACTGAGGAAAGGCTAGAGGGTGAGAGAATACAGCAGTTGGTAGTGCCCAGAGCCTACCATCTGAGACTTCTAGCCATAGCCCATTACATTCCCTTTACATGTCTATGAGCATAAAGTGTACAAAGAGACGAATTATGCAGAACTTTTGTTTGCCTGTAATTTCCAGGGATGTAGCACGGTACTTGCAGGATCTGTGAGCATTGACAAAAGGTAAGCAAGGCAGGAGACAAGGTCAAAGCTCCTTTGATTCCTAAGCTTGTGATTGAGAAGCCATTTCAGAGGGTAGCTATGGATACTGTGGGACATCTGAACATGCCAGGTTCCACAGGAAAGAAGTATATCCTACTGGTAGTAGATTATGCTACCAGCTACCCTGAGGTGGTAGCCCTGCCCTCCATTGAGGCAGAAAAGGTGGAAAATGCTTTGTTAAGTGATTTGCAGCAGGGTAGGTCTCCCAAAAGAAATACTGACTGATAGAAGGGCCAATTTCATGTCAGACTTGCTGGCTTGTCTGTGGAAGCACTGTGGGGCGAAGCACCTAAAGACCACCCCCTACCATCCCCAGACTAATGGTCTGGTGGAGAGGTTAAACTCTACACTAAAGACCATGCTACAGACATTTTCAGACCAGTTTATGAGGGAGTGGGACAAACATGTGCCCCATCTGTTTGCTTACAGGGAGGTGCCCGAGGAATCTGTAGGTTTTCACCCTTTGAGTTGCTGTACAGGCATAGGGTGAGGAGACATCTAGATTTGATTTGTGATGAGTAGGAGGGTGAGTGTGAATCCCACAAGGAATCTGTTGTGTCATATGTCCTAAACCTCAGGACAAGGCTCATGGAACTCATGGACTTGGCCCAGGAGAACCTGGCAGAAGCCCAACAGCAGAAAAAGGTCTGGCATGGCAGGAATGCTCGAGGTAGAGTATGCTGTGGGGCAGCAGGTTATGGTTTTCATTCCTGTCAGACACAACAAGCTACTGGCAGCTTGGGGGGCACCCTTCAAAGTGGCAAGAAAGGTCAGTGATGTTAACTACATGGCAGAACTGCTAGGCAGGAGGCAGAGGCACAAACTGTACCATGCTAACATGATGTTAACATGATGAAACCTTACCATGATAGAGCGGCCCTTGTGCTGAGTATTTGCAGTGGATGACAGGAAGAGTCTGAAGGGGATCTGTTGACTGTTCTCCTCAGCAAGACTCGGACTTAATCTCACTGGAAGGAGTAGCAATGTCTCAGCAGCTATCCCCTACCCAGGTTTGAGAAACTGAGCAGTGTTAAAGGGGTTTGGGGGAATGTTTATTGGGAAACCAGGGTGTATCCACCGGTGCAGCACCATGTGGATATGGGACCCCAAAGGCCTATCAAGCAGGCCCCTTATAGGGTGCCTGAGAGAGTCAAACAGAATCTGAGGTAGGCGATACAGTAAACATTGAAACTAAGTGTAATCCAGGAGACCAGCAGTCCTTTGGCCTCCCCAGTGATGCTGGTGTCAAAGAAGGATGGCAGCACCAAGTTCTGTGTGAACTACAGGAAACTAAATAGTCACACAGAGTCAGAGGCTTACCCCATGCCTAGGACAGATGAAGCCCTACAGCAGCTGGGTGGGGCAAAGTATCTTACCACTATTGATCTTACCAAGGGCTACTGGCAAGTGCTCTTGACTCCCAGTGCTGTACAGAGGTCAGCCTTTGTGACTCCTTTCGGCTTGTATAAGTTCACAAAGGTGCTCTTTGAGATGAAAAATGCCCCAGCAACTTTCTGGAGGCTGGTAGATCATATCCTAACAGAAACAAGAGAATTTGCCTTTGCTTACCTGGATGATATTGCCATCTACAGCCATTCCAGGCTAGAGTACCTTCAGCATGTCAGGGAGGTGCTGGGCAAACTACAGAGGTCGGGGTTGACCATTACGTCCAGTAAGTTTCAGGTGGGTATGGCAGAGGTCTCCTACTTTGGATATAGAGTGGAGAGTGGTAAGATCAGAACAGAACCTACCAAAATGGAAGTCATTCAGGCATGGCCTGTCCCAGTTACTAAAAAGCAGGTGAGGTCTTTCTTAGGAACAGCAGGGTACTACAGAAAGTGTGTTCCCAATTATACTGTCATAGCTGCTCCACTCACAGACCTGACAAGGAAAATCAGACCAGATAAGGTAGTGTGGATCCCATCATGTGAGCAGGCATTCCAGAAGTTTAAGGAGCTTTGGGAGGACCCCCTGTGTTAGTCTGTTCAGATTACAACAAAGAATTTGTTGTGCAGGTGGACTATTTAAACCATGGGGTGGGGGCTGTACTCAGCAGCCAGGTTTCCTCAGAGGGGAGAAGAGCACCCAGTGGTGTATCTCAGCCAAAGGCTCCCAATCAGGGTGGAATGCTATGTAGCTGTAGAAAAGGAATGTATAGCCATACTGTGGGCACTGCAGAAATGTCAGCCTTTTCTGTATAGAAGGAAATTCACTGTAGTTACAGACCACACTCCATTAACATGGCTACATTGAGCCAGCCAGCAAAATGCTAAGCTACTAAGGTGGAGCCTAAGGTTGCAGGCATATGATATGGCAGTGCAGCACAGCAGTGGGGTTGGCAATGCCAACGCACATGGGCTCTCAAGACAGTGTATGGGGTAATGTATTCACAGATAAGCTCGTCGATCTCCAGCAGCATTTCTCAAGGGTCACTTGAAAAACTAGCTTGAGTCTTCGAGGGAGGGAGAAGTGTGAAAAAGGGGGAATACTGCCAGGACAGCTATCTGGAATTTTGTAAATAATTATATGTCATTTGTGAATATCAACATGATTTATATATGATGCTTGTGTTACAGATGTATTAGAACTGTATGTCATGTATATATCAAACTGCTGGTACAGACTGTGTGTGGAAAAAATTTTTGTAAAGTGCTGTTTGAAATGTAACCACAGTGTGGCCTACTGGAATAGAACAGAAATGTACATACACTATTGTACCTATTTAGCTGTATATATTTTAACAATGGAAACTAGAATACAGGAGTTAACTTCAGAAAAATAGCTGAAATTAAATTACTTTATGGATATGAAATAAAAGATGTTATCTTTCAGTTTTCAGTGCAAAAAGCAACACAATGTCTGTACTAGGAACCGCTCTGTATTGTCTTAGCGTGAAATTTTTAGTAGTCTTGAAATATGGAGGAATGTAATTGTTTTATGACTTCCAGCATCTGCCAAGGATCTGAGGGCTATGTATTTTTAAAGATAGATGCTAAATACTGACAGGTTCTAGCAGTGGGGGTTTCATCTGGGAACTAGAGTCAGATGACAAGAAATGATGTCATTCTGCAAGCTATCCCAGGAGTAATATCTGAGATATTAATTTGAGAGGTCTCTTAGAGAGATGGGGCAATCTGTATTCTGTCTTGGACCTGACAGCAATTAAAAGATCCATTCACCACATCGACCTTGCTCTATTAGTAAGTTCATAGATTATAGCAATTCTCTTAGATTCAGTCAGCAATATAGTGAAGCTTAGCTTTGATATTTTGCTTTATTTATTTTGGATTGTCCTGCAATGTTGTTTTAAATATTTCCTGTGGTTTTGAACTCTGATGTCAGTGTGAATGTATATTTAGTATTGTCTTGTTTTTTTATTATTTATTATTAAATATATTTAAACCTTTCATTGTGGCTGATCTGTGTAGAGATATTTAAGTTTTGAAAGTAGTTGCATATTTATTTGGTGACATTGTATGGGCCACTCCTAATAGCCTTGCTCTTGTGCAAATGACCATTTGTGTTAATATTAATATTACACAGTAAGATTGGTAAGATTGGAAACTCTTTGCTAAGGGCCTTAAAGTAGCTGATAAGGAGTTGACTGGTGGCAGCGATAACTACCTTATAGTCTGAGCAGAAGGGGACATACCTAGTAGACCTGTGCCAGGCTTTCCCAGGTGTGTGTGTGTGTGTGTGTGTGTGTGTGTGTGTGTGTGTGTGTGTGTGTGTGTGTGTGTGCGTGTGCGTGTGTGTGTGTGTGTGTGTGTGTGTGTGTGTGTGTGTGTGTGTGTTTATAAATCAAACCTCAAAGTGTGTATGTTAGCTACTTGGGCAGGGACACGAAGTCTGGTTGGACAGAGAGCAGAGGGCTTGGCTTGGTCACTCGACTGAGATCTGAACTCTATAGCTGTGCCAGTGGGGAGTATTGTTGGGGATATGGAGAAAGAGGGAGTAACCAGCCCCAGACTGACTGTGGTCTCTGTGTGCTCTTAAGGGAAATTGTACTTGATGCAAAAAGCTGCATCTGGAAATACTGTGTGTGTACTTGTTAACCTCCCAGTGTTTTTTTTTAACAGAATACCCCTTTCACTTGTAAATGACAAATTGCAGGAAGAAATCGCATCCTTCTATCCTAGTTTGGGTGAGCTATAAAAAATTGTAACCTCCATGGTTAC
The DNA here is from genome assembly GCF_019279795.1 of Protopterus annectens. Lineage (NCBI taxonomy): Eukaryota > Metazoa > Chordata > Ceratodontiformes > Protopteridae > Protopterus > Protopterus annectens. Next base: position 1,295,435,907 of record NC_056739.1, read on the forward strand.
TCCAGTGCCTGAGATACTAAATATCTCAGATCTCATGGGTAACAGTAAGGGTTGCAATCCTCTATATTATGGAGCTTGGTGCTTTTACAGTTATTCCAATGTTAATTAAAACATGTAAGACTTGTTAAAACCAAATTACTTTACATGTTTTAAGTTCTGTGTTATGTACAGATGTTCTATATAGCAACGGCAACTTTTCTAACATAACAATTTCAAACACATTTCTATAACTATGACATAGGGTTCATATACCACTTTAATCAGTAATTTTAGTAAGTGCTGAATCCAGCACATTACTAGAATACTACCGGAAAATGGATTAGCTGGATAATTGTGCTAATAGATGTTTTTTAAGCATTTACTAATAATATTATCAATATACAGATGAAGATGGCCGTTGTGCTTATCAACTAACTTCATAAATCAGTATTATCAAGACAAATCACTATAACAATGATTATTAATTATGTCTCCAGTGCATTTCAGAATTCCAAATTAGCCTTAAAACCCTGGAGATTGAAGATAATCTATCTACTTATAATCTTAAAAATTAATATGTTAACAATTAAATAGCAGATAGTGGCTTATGTGCAGGGAAATCACAACCATATCAAAGGGTTTTTAACTGTTGGGCACTCAAATAATTAGAGAGCTGTCAAAGTTTGTTATGTTATCTTGTAGATATTAGCACTAAGGATATCTTAAGCCACTTGTGAGACAAATGAGCTCAGATTAATATGCAGACTGAGCCTTCGAAGGTTCAAAGGGTAGCATTTAATTATAGCTCTATAAATTTCTAATTTTCAGTCATCATCACACCGGGGAGTTATCCATAAGGAAGGGTAGTTCAGGGAAGTTATCAGTCCTGGAATAAGTAACAAAAATGTGCAGTGCATAAAGACAGATTTTTTTGGTCTACACTGAATGCAATACTTTTCAGCTTTCCTTCATACCACTAGTTATTGCAATACAAGAAGATCTGCCACACATTCTAGTACTGTTTCTGTCATTTGTTACACAACATAAGGCAACATTAAGTAAAAATATGCTAGCATTGAACAGTGGGTAAAATGTAGCACACACAAGCTAACATGGAAAGAAAAATGCAGTAGCTTAAATATAAGAAGAAAAAAGTTAATGTGCTGGATTTAGAAAAATTGTTGCATCATGCTACGTGAATCTGCACAATGAGAGTCCGCATACTGGGTGGTTATGATTCAGAAAACCTAACTACGTAACATAGCTAGGACAGATTATGTGGTTGCCATGCTATATGTCAATGACTGCATAATGAAGTGTCTTGCATGAAAATGAGGCAAAAAATTATGGCAGAGAGATTCAGAAATGGTTACACTCTGCACCTGCCTTAGATTTTAACTTGGCCAAATGCCTCTGTGCAGAGAAAGTACATCTTTCAAATGTGTTTCGATTTGCCATAGCCATTGCAAATGTGTATCTGCAAGAGGCATTTATAGAAGCTGCTTTGCCTGAAGACACCTGTCATCATCCGGGAGGCACAGCAATCATCTGACCATGTTTAACATGTCATGCCCTTCACAACACCAACATTGTGGACCAGTATTGCATGGACAGACACATCATATAAGAACTTATTGACACATGCCAGCCTCATCTTCAGTCCCATCAGAGTTATGAAGTACCTATCCTAGTGGATACTAAGGTATGTGTGGCTTTACATATATTAGTTACAAATACCTTTCAGCAACCTACTAGGGATTCAGGTGGGTACTTCAGGAATCTACATTGTGAATTCTCCATAAGATCCTTGATTGTGTGTTGCAGCATGTGGAGGGAGTATATGTGTTTCCCACATACTCAGAGGACAGAGCAAACATCATATGAGAATTCTATGATATGGTCCGTTGGGAGTATTGGGCATCACAAACTGTACCCACATTGAAATAAATACCCCACCTGGTGAACTAGGAAAGAGGTATAGGAACTGCTAAATTTATCAGTCCATCCACTGCCAGGTGGTCTGCAATCAACATCTACAATGGGGGTGTAGGCCACCAAATATGTTTTCACTATTCACACATATGTGACCATTATTTATGTTTTTTGAGGGGTTACTTCCCACAGGTAAATGTTATGGGTGATACTGGATATGAGCTAGAACCCTGGCTCATGACACACATCAAAAATCCACACAATTAAATTGAAAGGGGTACAATGAATTGCTATTGCAAACAAGAATTATCATGGATCATACGTTTAGACTGCTGAAGTCATGCTTTCACTATTTGGATACATCTGGTTGTGCCTTGCAGTATATATCCTGCCCATGTGTGCAAAAATACGGACCATGTGTGCTATGGTACATAATATGATAGGAAGCAGTTACACCAAAGTGGCTTCTTTCAAGAACTACAGTTCCCAGCACCACAGAATGTGGTAGCTGAGACAGTAGAGATGTCAGTAGCAGGGGATGGCCATGCCAGATGGAGGTAGCTACAGTATGCCATGGCTCTAGCAAAGAGGTAGCAGATTACACATAGCTTTACATTATAACTATACAAGAACATAAGCAGACACACTGCAGTGAAAGTGTTGCACAAAAAAAGATTAGACTATGTTTTCCCATGTGTAGGGTGGTCACACTGGTCTTCAGGCATATGCATTCCAAGTAACAATGCACAAAGGGCACGGCACAGTTATCATTATTTGTAATTGTGGACAAGGAGGTACAGGAATGAATGTCATTCGCAGACAAGTATGTGAGTATGAGAGCTGATGTATAGAAAAAGTGCATTTATGGGTACTGTGATAACCTGCTTTTGGGGGGTGGTTAATGTGTCAAAAGATCTGGGTCAGTGAGTGTGCGAGGTGTGCTGGACACTGTGGTGGTGTTTGTGTGTGTTTGTATATAGCCTCAGAGTGTGGACCAACACTGCCGTTTAGTCTACAGGAAAGGCCCAGGGCATGCATGATGGAGAGTTCATCTTCCTGTGCATGTCGCCACCTATGAGAGCTGGCTCTGCCAAGAGTTGCAGTGGCTATACCATGAACTTATATCAGTGCTGGTGCATTGCGTGACCTAAAGTGACATCTGGTAGTGGATGTACCAGCATAATGATTACCATAACCATGGAGATGGCATCTCCAGGGTGTAGCCACCTCCATAATCATGTTGTCATGGAAGTGCAACAGCCATGTAGGATAACATCCCTGGATGTAGCATGAGAATGGCCCCTAATTCCTGACAGATGACCCACAGATGACACTGCACAGTTCAACATGTGATTCAGTTTACCCAACAGCTCACACATATATGTCATGCACTCCCATAGGTTAGCTTGCAAGGTTTGGATCACCCTCACCGTCTCTGCCATGACTGTGGTGCAACTTACCAGTGGGTTCACAATGACACAGTATATGCGTTGGGTGGTAACTACTGACACACTAAACTTAGGGTAGGGTGGTAACCATACCTCTAGTGAGCACCATTACCACCCCTCTCATGTGAACGACCTTGCTCAATAATGTTAGGGGCAGATGCAGACTTCTCTGATCTGGGGACCACAATACTTCCCTGATCTGCAGTTTTTCCATGACCATGTGCACTCTGAGATGTCTGTGTTCCCTGAATATCCACAGGCATACGCTGAGTAGGGGCTGCAGCAGTCTTACTCACTGTTTCCAACACACACAGTGCACCTCCTGACCAAGTCAGCTCATCTTTGCCATCATTATCAGAGGCAATGGATCCTCCAACAAAAAAAATACAGTGTAAGTATGGACAGCACCACAACTAGACATGTAAAGGACAGATTTACAACTATATAACTATGATAACAATTAATGGAAAAACATGGTGCTCAGGTAGACTACTTAATAGTAAAGAAAGGGCACTGGAGTAGAATCAGTGAGTGCAAATTCATGCCCAGTGAAACAGTCAGCCCACAGCGTAAACCACTGGTTGCCACAATTAGCTGCAAACAGTGGTCAGAGAAGGCTTTAAGGTTCAAAAGAGACCAGGCTGAAGACCTGAAAGTTGACTGGATAAAACCATTCAACAGTTCAAGGAATTACGCAAGGTTCTGGCACCCCAAAAAGAGGAGGAAATAGGTGGAGTTGAAGAAGAATTGCACCACCTCAAAACAGCATCTGTGAGGACTACAGAACAGATATGTGACCAAGCCAGATATGGAAATAAGGTACATAAGGAAAGCTGGGGGCAGAATGCAGAAGTTCAAGAAGTCATCAAAAGAAAGAAGGAATGTAGGAAAAGTGAGAGATAGAAAAGATGGACTGGGCTTCATATGAATACTGGCTGGCTAACAAAAAGGCCATAAAAGGAATTGCAATAGCAATAAACAGGGCATCAGAGGCACTCTACCAGCTTCTTAAAAGTGACTCAGTAGGTGGCACTAAAAAACTATATCAGGTTGTAAGGCAAAGACAGAAAAATAAAGAAGATAGTTAGACACCCTTCATAGGTTCACAGGACATCAAAGGCAGATGGAAGGAGTACTTGCAGCAGCTTCTGAATGAAGAAAACCTCACAGAGACTGTACTGCCACAGAAACAGCTTGCAATGGGAAAAGAAGAGACGCCTACCATAGAAGAAGTAAGAATAGCACTAAAGAAACTGAATTCAGGGTAAGCAGCAGGCTCAAATGAGGTCACAGCAAACATGTTAAAGATGCTGGGTGTGACAGGGAAGAAATGGCTCCTGAGGGTACTCATAGTAGTTTGGAGAGGAGGGTGTATCCCAGGTGACTGTAGAGTAAGCATACTCATGCCAGTGTACAAGAACAAAGGGGGCATCCACAACTGTGGCAGTACAGCAGTATAAAACTCCTCTCACATTGCCTGAAAGTTCTGGAGAGGGTGATTGATAAATGGATAAGCAGAGCAGTAGAAAGTAAGATGGAAGATGAGAAGTTCAGATTTAGAAAAGAATGTAGCACAGTTGACCCAGTATTTGTGTGTGAGACAGATAGTTGAGAAGAAGCTGGAGATGAGGGAAGAGTCCAACTGGGCATTCCTAGACATGGAGAAAGCATATGACAAGGTCCCATAAAAGCTGATTTGGGCAGTCCTGTGGTGGTTCAAAGTCCCAGAAACATTGATAGTATTAGTGCAGACTATGTACAAAGATTCAACAACTCAAGTATGAACAGCAATCATTCTTACTATTGAGTTCCCAGTAGGAGTGGGTGTGCACCAGAGTTCAGCTCTGAGACCACTGCTGTTCATTCTAGTGATGGACTACATTAACAAACAGGTTGAAGGAGACAGATCAACAGTTACTGTATGCAGATGACGTGGCATTACAGGCAGACTCTAAGCAAGAACTTCAGCAAAGAATAGGGGGAATGGAATGCAAAACTGATGGCACATGGGATGAAACTAAGTACAGATAAGACAGCGGTAATGGCAGCAACTTGGGGAAATCAGAAGAAGCTGAGAATTGAGATAGAAGGGAGGATAGTGTAACAGGTTAATAACTTCAAGTATCTGAGAAGGGTGGTTAAGGAGAAGGGAAGTCTGAATGAACAGGTCGAACCTAGAATCAGAGGGGCTGTAGCTAACTGGCATAGAGTATCAGGTGTAGTGAATGATAGAAGAATGCCAAAGAAGTTGAAAAGTAAGGTTTACAAAACAGTGGTGCAACTATTTTAACTGTATGGTACAGAAACCTGGGCAGTAAGGACAGAATAGATGACAAAGCTAGAGGTGATGGAGATGAAGTGCCTGTGGTAGTATGCACACTGTGGGACAGATGAAGAAATGAAGACATACGTGCAGAAGCCAAAGTATTTCTGACTACAGAAAACATCAAAGAACAGATTATGGTAGTTTGAGCAGGTGCCCAGAAACCAGGTTCACCCAGGTTCAAGAAATCCAAGCAGTGTTTCAGGAGTTTGGGGGCATGTTCACTGGGAAACCGGGGTGCACCCACCTGGTGCAGCACCATGTGGATATAGGACCCCAAAGCCCTATTAAGCTCACCCTTTATAGGGTGCCTGAGAGAGTCAAACACACTCTGAGGCAGGAGATACAGGAAATGTTGGAACTAGGGGTAATTCAGGAGTCCAACAGTCCCTAGGCCTCCCCAGCAGAAGAGAATCAGGTGAAGATGATTTGGGACAGACAGAAAGATGGTAATAGAAAACAAGGGCATCCAGCAAAGAGGTGGATGGTATGAGTGAGAGAAGATATGTGGCACTCAGGAATGAGTGTAAAAAAAGGCAGGAATTTGGCATTGAATCGAGAGAAATGGTGACAGTTAACATGATACCCTGACCTCATGTAAAACCTGGGAAAAGGAGGGTTGATTATGATGATGAATTAATAACCCTGGCCCTAGCTAGTGGAGATGGACATGGAACTTGGATCCCTGCTTTACTTGTAAAAATCAGACAGATGTTTTGATCATCAGAATGACTACACATTAAAGAGGAAGAGTTGCAGTTAATGATAATATGAAATAGAGCTACATACCTGAGGCATCTGCGGTTGAAACTCACTGGGGCCTGTTCAGCCCTACCTCAGCATCCAGCACTGCACTGTGGGTCTCCACAGAGTGGTACTGCCTTTCAATGAGAAATGGAATTCCTCCACCTCTGTAAGTGGTGGGTCAGCTTCTGCTTGGTGAGTGGCAACATGGACCATATTCATGATCCTGTGATAGACCATACCATTACTGCAGTCCTGACCCCCTTCCACATTTATATTATTGACCATTTCAGCCCAAGCATGGTCATGAAAGGGCTGGTCAGTGATGGCCATGAAGAAAGATAGCCTGTAGTTCCATCTTATTTTTCACATCTATAAATCTGGGCTTGTGTGTGGATGTAGATGGCCTTCCAGATCCCTCACTTTTTATAGGGCCCTGTTTTTCAGGTATTGCACTGTTGGTACAGAAAACAGAGGAATAAATAGGCCTGTTCTTATATGGCCATAGAATATCTGTACAATGGGGCTATACTACTAGAGCATGTATTATGCTCAGTTTTTGCAATGACAGTTAAATAAGTCTCCCACAATCTTTAAGGAAATATCAGGCATCCTCTGTGTACTTAACACATATTTCCCAAAAAACAATAACCAAACCAAAACTTGAACAGCAACCTTAACCATGACAATACAACTATAAGTAAGGTTATGGCTACTTGTATATGTGCAGGCCACCCACCGGTAACACATTAATGAGCATTACTCAGAATATGAGCCTAGTGGGGTCACCCATACACCTTAGCAGCCATGTAACCTACTACTTAAATACTAACAATGCACTTCCTAAAACAGCTTTGGCCAGCACATCTTAAAATTAATGACAAAATGACATCTCTCAGAGTCATTAAGGTCTGGGAACAGTAAAAGCTAATGTTCTACAACTGAATTAGAGGTTAGCATAATGGTTAAGATATTTGCCTCCCAGGCACAAGATGCAGGGTTCGATTCTCACACGGGTTAATTGGCTAGGATTAAAATGGCCCACAAGGCAAGGTTTGATTCTCGCATGGGTTAATTGGCTAGGCTTAAAATGCCCCACAAGGACAGTTAGCCTAGTACTAATCTAGGGGTGGGAAGTTGGCATAATGTTTAAGGTGTTAACCTTACAGACACAAGGTACAAGGTTTGATTCTCACATCGGGTAATTGGTTAGGCTTAAAATGGCCCACAAGGGCAGTTACCCTAGTACTAACCCATGACCCTATGAACCTATAAAAAGAAGCACTTATACAACCAAATATCTAACTCCAAAAGAAAAGCTCTCAACAAAATGAAATCACAAGATTCAAACTCGGGTAATAGAAGTTTTCTTCCACAGTGAGATAATGAATATGTACTTCTCATCACCCATCTGGGTGCAATGATTATGCTAATTAGGACTCATCTCAATATTGTTTCTGATTCACTCAATTTGTGTGATGAGCTCACCAGATAAACATCTTGAAAAGTACTACACAATGACATGCACACACCTGATCAGCTGCATTCAGCTCAGCACACCCTAGGTGTGCATAACAGATCAAGAGTGAGAGCTGTCATCCCATTATTAACTACCTGAAAATGTAGCCACTGTAGAGCAAATATTCTCAACAATAAAAAGAGGTATGGAGGACTTCCACCTTTCACAACTTAAAGTGCCATTGGAAACATAGTAATACAATGCCTACATTTTATTAGTTTTCCACCTATCATGCAAATGAGGTGCCCATTGCTGTGATGAGGCTGTGACATGCAAAACTGTTTTTAGCATCAATTGCCTGCTATTTTTCCAAAGATCTTTGAATGTGAGAAAATTATGGCAGAATCAGGTGAGGCCAGTGCCCCTTTTAGAGCACAGAGGTAGTGTGAGGAGAACTTCAGGATTTTTCTGGATATAAGCAATACAGAAATAGGCTCCTGCAGGTGAGCTATTGTATGTCACAGCATAAAGATAATGCCTTGAAAAGTCTGATCAAGGGTTTCACCTGTGCTATTGGCATCCTACTCTGTACATAGTGGAACACTACAAGGTCCATATATGTACTATTCATAAGTTGTAGTATATGGGTCATTTCATAATATCAATAGAAAGTATCTGTCCCTTGTGTATCACCTGTGCTGGACATATGTAGTGTGTGATAATCATGTTTCTTATGTGTATGTAGTTTTGTTGTTGTCAAAAGCATCACTGAACACAAGCACAGATATGCTGCCTTGATTCATATGTTCATAGGTTTGTATGTGTTTACTAGGCTAATGACCACAAGGGCCTTTTTTAAGCCTAGCCATGCATCCCAAATCTCTGACAAGTTCTGCTACTCTTGATAAGTATAAGCATGGGCCTGGGAGATGAGCCATTTACAGGTTACTTGTGTCCATTACAGACATAGGTGCCAAATCAGGGATGAATTTCTAGTTTCTCATCCAATTGTCCAAATTGCACTTGAATTGGGTTAGGGAGGAACTCTGCTTCATATGGATGGGGAGCCTGTTCCATACACAGAGTAGTCTCAGGGATACATGACTATCTCTCCAGCAGGTCTTGTTTATATCACAGGCAAGGTTTAAGTCTTTAGAATGGGTAATTCTGATGCTGTTTGTTTTGTGGATATGCAGGAGGTCCATCAAAGTGGGGCGTCACAATGCCCTGTATGCCAGGTATAGATCTCCTCTCAAATGCCCGTAGGAGACAGAACACAGGTATAGGGCCTTGAGGCAGTCTGCATAGGACATATTACTTATGCCCTGTATTCATTTAGTGAGGAACCTCTGTGGATGTTCCAGTTGTTGGATATGACTGGTTAGGTACATACTAAAGGGGGTATTGTACTCAATGACAGGTCTGATGAATGCCAAATACAGTGGAACAATGACTTCTTTGGACTTAGATGCCATACCTTTGTTTATAAGTTGTGCAACATAGAATGATTTCCTCACCACTATAGACACGTGATGATCAAAGGCTAGATTATTATCCATGTGTGCCCCTAAGTCCCTGACTACTGGGTCAACTCTAAGGGGTGTGTTATCAATATGATAGTTACCAGGGATGGATGACTTCCCAAAGGATACTATTATGAATTTCTTGGCATTTAGTTTTAGTCCATGGCTCTGACACCAGTTGTTTGTCTGTGTCAGCCCCTCCTGTAGAACATTTGTGTCAGTATAAGATTCAATGACAGCTCCTAATTTGCAATCATTTGCAAATTTAGTTCACCAGAGACCACTAACATTGGCTTTGACTTCTAAGAAGTAAATGCCAAAAAGGAGCTGTCAAGGACTGATCCCTGAGGGTCTCTACTTGTGACTGGCCTCTTTGTAGAGGTAGACCTCACAATTATAACTTCCTGGATCCTGTCTGTGAACCAGCTGGCTATCCACCAGGTGACATACAGGTTTGTACCTAACCACTTGAGTTTGTCAACAATGCCTGAGTGGAGTATTGTGTCACCTGCCTTGGCCAGGTCAAGGTAGGCAGTGTGAAGAATGTTGCCCTCAGCCATTGCTTTGGTGACCTTCTTAAAGAGGTCCAGCAGGTTGAGTAGGCATGACCTACTACCTGGTGATAAACAGCTCATTTGATGTGAATATTCTCTTATGTAAGACCGCATGTGAGGGTGGGTTTTGACTTAGCCTCCCCATATGTTATAATCAGGCAAACAAGTTGATGAAATACCTGTGTAAATCCTACTATTAAATGTATTTATTTATTTATTGACATTTGATTACTGGGAAAGTCCGACTGGTAGGTGCTCATTTTCAGCACAGGTACAAGGAGAGAAGCCCTAAAGTATTACAAAACATTTTAAGATCAATAATTTTACAATCTATAAAAATAATACAAAAATATATACAGATTAAATAATCATACCATATTAGATACAACATGATTAATCAAGAATAGATACTACTTATATGACATTGATTTTACATTCAGAGAAATTTTAGCCAGTTTATAGAAAAATTAAAGGTAAGTTAGTATAATAAGAACAGGAACTGCAATATGAAGTGAGAGAAAAGCAGTCTTATGGTATATTTAATGAGAAAGCCAGGGAAGAGAAATTGATAGAAGTAAGGAAGTGAAGAAGTGAGAGTGAAGAGGTCTAAGGTATGAACATGTATTTGTTCACATTTACGGATATAATTTATCCTAGTGTCGAGCAAGAATAGAGCCAGCTTTTAGCTAGGAAGTCTTTCAGAATGGTTTTGAAGGATGGGAGGGAGGGTATTGACCTGATGGATACAGGTAAGGAGTTCTATGCCTTAGCAACACAGTACAAGTACAAGCAATGTCCAGCAAATTTGATAGGTTTGTGGACAGACAGGAGTTTTTGGCCACTGGATTGTTATGACCGACTGGAAACATAGTTGTTTAGAATGTTATCTAGTGCTGGACAAGAAGATGCATGCTGGATAAGGAGGCTTTGTATATGTTAGTTGATGTGGCAGTTCCACTATGTTTTATTATATCAAAATCAATAAATTCATAGTTAAGAATGCAATAATCATGAATTTGTATTTCTCCTTCCTCACCCTCTGTTGTTATCCCTTCTCTTTGATACATATTATTTATTTATTGATCTGTTTTTGTTTCCCATCATTTATTTTACTAATATATGGAGCAGCACAGCATTCCACACCTAACCCCCTGGAAAGGCTTGTTGTTCCCCACAGATGGTAGCAGCATGGCACCACCACCAGCACAAGAGGCTCCCAGCACATCTGAGTCACAGCCTGCCACAGTTCTCTCCACACCTCCTGCCCTAACTGAACCACCTGCATCAGGTAGCCCTGCATGGAGGGTGGTACAGTGGTATCTGCCAGTAGCAGTGCAAGTGGAGGTGACATTATTGCCACTTGTATAGGAGATAACAGGCAGGTAGTGGGATGCCTGCATCAGCCTCATGAAGACCATGCTCTAGCAATTCATGGAGTCTCATCCCTGCTCAGCAATGACACCACCTTCTGAAGAAGGACCCAGTGGTGACAATTTACAGGTAGATGACTAGCTTCTACTGGATTTAAGCTGCAGGGAATGCATTTTTAAAAATCCATTCCTATCTCCCAAGCTAGTGTTCTCCTCTATTTTGTGTCTATGCCATCTGATGTACTGTATGTTGCACAACCCTCCCTTCACTGTTGTCTTCAGACTGTTTGTCTGATGTCTACTTTAACTATGTGTTCCCCCTCCCTCATTGTGATACCCCACACCATCTTAGTCATGTGTGTCTCTCTCTCTCTCTCTCCTGGTTACACAGCCTCCCTAAATTACCCACCTATGACTTCCCCGACTTTCTCCCGCAACTTTCACTTCCCTAAAAAAATAAATAAAAAAATAAATGGGCACCTAGTCCATGAAAAAATACTCCAACCCATACCTCTCAACTTCCTAGATATTTGACTAATGTTCTCATGATTGTCTCTAGTTGTTCATCATAAATAGCACACTTTTCTGATAAATCTATGAGGATTTGTCATGAAATAATCACAACTATTGTTGTAATTATCCAGGATCATTGAACCAAGATGTTGAGAGGTATACTCCCAATTTCAGCCTATAATCATGTAAGAAAATAGACTGACACAATACATACATGCCCACAAAGGACTTATACAAATCATCTTTCTGGGTCACTTGTCATGTGATGGGCTGCAAAATGCAATGCTGTGCTTGTATTATCATCAAGACATAGCATTTCTCATTCGATGGCAAAAATGGCATCAAATCCTTGTCACACTCTATGACCTTGTCATAAATGAGCTGGGCATCACTACTTGTCACCATGAAAATCTTAAATAAAGCAAAGACAACAGCTTTATTCTAACTGCTACGATGACTTATTGACCTTATTAAAGCATTTGTAGTGTATCAGTGCAGTGGATGTGGGGGTTTAATCCACTGGGGGGGGGTGAATGTTGTTTTACAATGTTTGATTTGCTATCTGCAAATGTGTTATGTTTCCTGCATATGTGTGTTTTATGACCACTTTTATTTTGACTGCTTCAGAGGTTTCCATTACTAATGAGAATATCACTGAGAAAGGCACGGATACCATTCACTTGTGATCTTATCTTTTTTTGCTATCAGTCTACCAATTCCTGATACCTGCTCCATTTTAATTTCTATTTTAGGAAATCTGTGTGGCCTGGTGTTTTTTTTTTCTATGAAAGAAGTAGACACTTAAATTATATAGGCTGCACATTTCACATGTTTTTTTCCATTGGTTAAATTGTCTCTTGAGTGATACCTAAATACTCAGTTAACTCCTGGGCCTTTGTCTTTGTCTGAAAAGATATGAAGCCTGCATAAACTAAAACACTGCTGGTGATTCCCTGCTGGGTGAGAAAACCTACATTTTTGTCTGTGCCTGATAGAGCTGCTTTTTGATGCCTGCTCCATTTTGATTTCTGTTTTAAGAAATCTGCTTGGCCCAGTGTTTTGATTTTATGTGAGAGGGAGACACTTAAATTATCTAGGCTGCACATTTCACATGTTTTTTTATTAGTTAAATTGTCTCTTGAGTGATTCTTAAATACTCAGTGAAATTATGGGCCTTTGTCTGAAAAGACTTGAAGTCTGCATAAACTAAAGCACTGCTAGTGTTTCCCACCTACCCTCCATTTTGCTGAACTGCTTTTTAAACCTGGTGATTTTAAGCTGCCTACCCCTACTGTAAATTGAGCTTAATTAGGTCCTCCCTTTCCTGAATTATTTATTTGCCTTTCCTTGTGCTTATATCGAAAACTTGCATTTTGCCTCCCGTTGTCTGTTCTGCTTGATCTGACTTAATTATCTAGCTAGTTGTCGGATAAAGTAGTATATTTGTATACTCTAGCAAACACTTTTTTTTACATCAAAAGAGATCAGTGGATTTTTCATCTGGTGCACTAGGAGGGAGCCTGGTCTGTTTAGGTTGGGGAAACACGTGAGATTTCTGAATGTAGTTTTATTGGCTGGAGGGCTTATTAATCAGCTTATCTTGTTTTTAGTGCCTTTATAAATTCTGCACAATTGAGTGGCTTTTGGATCATTTATTCTAAGAGAGTTACTTTTATTGAATAATCTCACTTTTATAAGCTGTTTAAAGTACACTACTGTATATATATATATATATATATATATATATATATATATATATGTATATATATATATATATATATATATATCTTTAAGTTTGTTTGGGGTAGAATTTCATACTGTTTAAGTTTGTTTGTGGTAGCATTTCACTCCAGACACTCCTTTACTGTGCTCTTACATAAGGAGGACTGGGATTATTCATCTTGTAGCAGTGGGTGTTTACCTGGTCTATCTGATCTGGGAAACACACAAAAGGGCTGTAAGTATTTTTTGCATTTCTCTGCACTTGATTTGTACTGTTCTGATACCTAGATAGCATGAACTGGATTCAGACCTACTGAATCTAGTCTGTTATTGGTACACGTGAGCACTAAATCAGCCATATTACATTAAGAAGGGCTCCCCTGCACCCTCGTGGCAAAAAAGTGTGGATCCAGCTTTGTATGAGTGGGGGTTTGCTGGAGGAAGGTTCATAGCTTAAAAGTATTTTAATTTTACCTGTATTTAAGCCTTGTGTTTGCATTTTGCAGTGCACTGTGCAATGAGTGTTAGCAGTGCCCTGTATAGACAAAAATTACTTTAAACTCAAATTTTCCCTAGAAAATCTGTCCGGGGAACCATCCTAAGCTTCCATACTGCACTACAGGTGCACTGAGTAGCATCTATAGCCTCTATAGCCTTATATAGAACAAACACCTTTGTTAGTCCTAGCAGAAAAACTGGTCAAACTAGCCCACTCCCTTCCCTAATAGTACATACAGTAAAAAAATGCTATAATGGATGGGCAGTTTCCCATCATTTCACCAGCTAGCCTGATTGACATGGGCATCCTAAGCCAATGCAGTAATTGCCTAATTTATACTATATATAATTTATACTGACAACCACTTACTCCTAAATCAAATACCCTTTGTGAGAGATGTAATTATACAATGAAACTGGAATCAGTTCTCTCACATAACAATAAACTGGACATCAAACAGGTTGTCAGCACACACCACCTCTCAGACAAAATGAGGTCATGACACATAGCCCCCATACACAGAGGTACTCACTAGAAGACTACCAAAATATCAGAGACTTTCCAAGAATAAACTACTTGCACACATTGCTATGCAAATAGAAACTGCTACACATAATAATACATATACCAGTGTCTCAGCAAATAAGCCCCTAAGGCAAAACATCTCAAAACCTAATGTCTTGGTCATAAGCAACTCCATAGTGAGACACAGATGTCCTCCTCATCAGGCTGGACAAGAAGGTCATGGTCAGCTGCCTCTCAGGTGCCAGGATCTGTCAAATCACACATGTACTCAAGTCACTCAACAACAACTATTGTTTTGACTCTGTGATAGTCCATGTTGGGGTGAATGACTTGAGGTGTACCTCTCTGGACTATATGAAGAGAGACATGACTGAACTCTCAGATTATGTGTTCCAGGTATGTACGATCCTAGCCCTAAGCACCATTCTACCTTCACCCAGGATGATGCCACAATATAAACAAAAAATGATTGACAGACAATTGGCTTAGCTTGTGGTGTCAGTCCATGAGGATCCGGTATCTGTCAGCCTGGAAAGAAATGGTTAATAGGCCACACTGCTTTGCCAGAGATGGTCTGCACCTATCTCCTCTAGACTTTCGGATACTGGCAAAGGCACTTGCCTCCCCCATAGTGCCTTTTTTAGGCAATGTCAAAACAACAAAATTTCCGACATAACATAATCAACTCAAGAGAAACTCAAGGTTCTGCTGCTTAATGCTGGGAGTCTAAATATGAAACTGCACTCCCTGGAAGCACTTCCTAAGGCTATGCAAAGCTGCAATGCTTTCCACACATTCAGACCTCAAAATGAGTGTGAAAGAACCAAAGGGGGAGATGTATCCAACTTCATTAAAACCAAGTACTCCTCTAGACTGGTCAAACAGTACAACTCTCTCAAACTACTCCATGTCCAATTAACTATAGACAAAATACCCTACCACATCATTGCTAGCTATAGGTCCCCAACCATGAAATAAGAAAAGCATACCACCTACTTGGACTTACTGGAGTCACTTACCATACAGCCCAACACCTTAATCATTGGAGATTTCAATTATCCTTCCATCAACTGGGTGACATATATGAGCAGGACCTTGTCTGTACAAATGCTCTGGAACAGAAAGTCTGCACCCACACAAGGGGCTTAAATGTACTAGACATAGCATTCACCAACATGGGGGGGGGGTCACTGCACTCCCTTGTGTGATGCCCTCCCTGGTAAGGTTGGACCATAAATCGGTCTCACTCAAAGTAACTATTGAACCTGTCATCACAGCAAGAGCAAAAAAAAACTAAAAAAACTTTTCCAAAGCAAACTACAGTCTGCCAAGTGATAGTATAAAATGTTTTATACCCCCCCCCCCATAATTACCATGTAGGCAAAGGTGTACACAAATGCCCTGTATAAACACTTAAGCAACTGTATAGACTTGGCTGTACCTGACCAGATTAAAACCAGGTCCTCCCAAAAAAAGCAAACCATACTGGTAGACCTCATATATAACAGAAGGAAGAATCTGTTTTCTAAGAACACATTGGAACTGCCTCAGGAGAGGAAGAATTCCCTCCACAGCTTTAACAAGCAAATCAGAAATCTTGTAAAGTTATGTAATTATAAAAATAAAATAGCATCCCTAGCTAAGGATAATTTTAAGGCATTCTTTAACTACATCTGAAATCTAAAAAGGAATGCCCTGCTATGTGCTAAACTGGTAGTAGATGGTACCACTCATAATACACAGGAGAAAATTGTCAACATGCTAGCTGGCAGATTTGGCACAAACTTCACCCCCGTCCCCACCAGCCATACGCCAAAGCATACCTAGTATCTCTAGAGATAAGGTCATACCTGCTCTTTCCAATGCCAAAATCATGGCCTCATTGTGACCAAACAACATCTCAAGTTGCTTATGAAGCAATATGAAATGAGACATAGTGGACCCACTTGGCATTCTTTTTACCCATAGCCTGAGAACCAGCTCTGTTCCAGCAGAGTGGAGAACAGCAACAGTAATTCCCTTGCACAAAGGGGGGCCATCAATCAACCCTGGGAACTATAAACTCATATGTCAACCAACCACATCTGCAAGGCCAAGGAAAGAATCACCATGGACCTTATCAACAAGGACACAGGTGACCATTGTACTCTAGACTCAACCCAGTTTGGCTTTGTTATGGATAGATCATGAAAATTAAATCTAGTAGAATTCTTCAAGGAAGTCATCAAAGCCCTGGATGACGGTAAGACAGTGCATACTGCCTATCACTACCTAGCCAATGCTTTTTATACAACCCCCACTCAGGTATCATTGAGAAACTCTCCCAGCTGGAGATTAACCGTTACATCATTAGATGGGTAGCCAATTGGGTCATCAACAGAACACATACTGGCAAAGTTGGTGACTCCATCAGTAGACGCGTCACCAGTGGAGTACCACAAGGATCTGTGCTGCGCCCTTGACTGTTTGGAATCTGTTTCTTAAAAGTCCAAGCTAAAGTAGATAGCTTTCGGCTTACCAAGTTCACTGATGATTGCAAAGTGGGTTCTCCAACAATGTGGTGCAAAAGCCACTGTCTAAAACTAAATGCAAAAAAACTACATTATTATCTCCTTTGGCAAAGTGGAATTACCTGCAAATTACAATATTGATAGCATTCTGCTAAGTTCAAACCCAGTGGTGTGAGATATGGGAAGACATGTAGCTAACAATCTGAATTTTGAACACAAATTTTCCAGAGTGGTTAGGAAAGCCTTCTACACTGTGCGTCTCCTAGGTAAGAGCATTGCATCCAAGTTTAATGATGTTATAACTCCACAGTAAAAAGCGTATAATGCTCCCTTCTGCATGCACCTCACCAGACATCTGCAGCAGATGGAAAAACCAAAGATGCTTCTCACCAAGAAAATACAGGCCCTCCAAACCATGACTTACATGGATAGACTGAAAGCCCTGACACTGTACTCTGTACTATATAGGCTGCTGAGAGCTGACTTGTGCCTGGCCTACAGGGTAGTTTCTGACACTGTCCTGATGGATATGCTGCACATCCAGAAGGCAAATGGCACAAAATTCAGTCACTTTAGGGATCTTAACCAAACCTGTGACATTAACAGAACATGCTGGAGAGACAGATATATCTCCCAGAGATTGCTGCTGCTTTAGAATAAACTTCCAATTCACATGAAGCAAAGCTCCACACTGACACTATTCACACACACCTTGGACAAATGAATGGGAAACCACAAATTCACCCGAGGAGTTGCATCAATGTCCCTCATGGACAGGGTAGTCAGTATTTATCATAGACTCACTTTGTGAATTACATCCATCTAACGAAGGACAATTGGGGTAGGTCAGAATTAACATGGCTAGGCTTGTAAAGGGCTCTAGGGCCACTAGCCTAGTAACCTCTTATGAACCTATGAATGTAATGTTTCCTGATATGACCACCCTTTTTAGTCTGACTGCTTATATAGTTCCAATTTCTCTGGAACAAGAACTATATTGGTCTGTGGACTGGACTGATGAGTCGACTCCTCTGTGGGTATCATATTATCTCCTTTTAACGACATTCACATTATAATAGAGGTCCACTGCTAACACCTGATGTTGTCAGAAGTGGTGCATGTTGTACATTATTCTACATTCAAAAATATAAAATAAGGTAGCATAGCGAGCATGTTCATCTCCAAACTTATCACTCAGGAATCAAGACTTCATCAGACTGATTTTACATTTTTTATTCTTTTAGAAGTGGTGTCAGGCCTGCTTCACTGCTGTTTTAACTTTTTTATGTTTCTGGATGTCTATTTCTTTTACTTCATTTTTCTGGAAATACCATTACTTTGATGTATTATACTGACTGGCACTGAGTACCAGTCATTATATTAATTTCATGTAATACAATGACTGGTGCTCAGTGCTGGCAGATGATTGCAAGCTTGGAGCTATAGTACCAATGCCAAGGGATCTGTTTGGAGAAATGCTTAAATTATTTATATTGCCACCAATAATGGTGAAAATTCAGTACGATTAAATACTCTGTTATGCATTTTAATACCATTAATAGATCATCATTAGTCATTCAATATTCACAGTAGTTTAAAAGTCACAAGGATCTGAGAACTACTAGATGATAATTTGCTTAAATTTAGAAAAGACTTAAGTAATACCTTGTATTAATCTTCCTAACCACACAAGCAATCTTGGCATCTATAACATCTAAAATGGCCTCAGTTGTAATGCCTTTGTTTAAGACACTGATAACCACTCTTACTGCATTTACTGTGTCTTAATAAAATTCTCCAAAAGAGCAAAATATTATTGATAGAGTTCAACCTTTTTAATTGCATTTTCATTTATTCTTTTGATAACTATTTAGGGAGAGTGGTCCATGGTTTGTTTCTCACCACAACCTGGGCACATTGGCAAAGTAAAATCTGCAAATGGTCATTTAGAAGTCGTTTTTTTAGGAAGTGTATAATAGTTAGAAGTGAACGTGGAATAACTGACTGGTTCAAGACTGGGAAAGGAGTTCGACAAGACCATATATTGTCATCCTACTCAGTTACTTTATACACTGAATACATCATGCAAAATGCTCAGACAATTCAGATGCTAGAATCATAACTGCTGGGGAATTGAAGAATCTGATAATTAGCGTAGAAATCAGAATGTGAAAAACTGGCTTGCTATGCAACAAAATAAAATTAAAATGATGTCATCTACATAGCTAAGATAATAAGAAACTCATTCTATGTCACCCAACGACTGGCCGTGGTGGTGCAGCGGTTAGCATTGCTGCCTCACAGCAAGAGGCTCTCTGTCTGGTTCGATCCTCAGTTGGGGTGCCTTCTGTGCGGAGTCTGCATGTCCTCCCTGTGGTCGTGTGGGTTTCCTCTGGGTGCTCCGGTTTCCTCCCACATCCCAAAGACATGCTGTAGGTGGATTGGACACTCTAAATTGGCCCTAGGCATGAGTGCATGCATGTGTGTGCCTTCTGTGGAAGGTTGGGTGCTGGGCTGGCAACTCGACACTGTAAAACTCCACTGCCAGTCATGAGTGGACAGGTGATCTGCTGTGGTGACCCCTAACTGGGAAAATCCGAAAGAAGAAGAAGAAGATTCTATGTCACCCAAAGTATAGGTAAAGGTATGACATCCAGGTCCAAGGAAGTTATAATACCACTCTTCTGAGCCCTTATCAAACCTGTCATTGAGTACAATGCCTCCTTTGGTACGTATCTAACAAGACACATGCAACAATTTGAACCCTCACAGAGGTTTTTCACCAGGACAATTCAAGGCATGAATAATTGTGTCCCAAAGGATACCCACACTATGGAATAGGCTCTCTATCTATGTAAAACCTATTCAAGCAAAACCTTGACAAGTGGATGGGAAATTGTAAATTTACCCTGGTGTATCCACCTTGTCTCTTATGGATAGAGGCCATCAATAACAAAATTATTATCCTAACACCCCCTACAAATCCTTAGCTATCTCCTTACTAACATGCACCCCAATAGACACCCATGATACTTGGGACCCAAATGGTTTAGGATGCGTGGCTAGGCTTGTAAGGGTTTTAGTGGTCATTAGCCTAGTAACAATCTAAGAACCATGTAAATTCTTTGTAAATACTTTAGGGATAAAAAAATACAGCAAAAGATTTTATTCTTCAGGGCTCAAACATCTCTGGAGATGGTGAATGCAGCCACAAAATTAAAAGATGCTTGCTTTTTCATAGGAAAGCTTTAACAAATCTGAATAGGCAGTTTGCTTAGTCTAAGCTATGGTTTTCCCATGGTAACATAAGGTTGTGAGAGTTGGACTAAAAGTAAAACTGTGTTCTAGAAAGTCCACGCTTTTCAGCTGTGGTGTTGGAAAAATGTTTGAGGGTTCTGTGGACTGAAAGAAGATCAAATCAACCAATATTTCAGGAACTAAATCCAAAGTACTGACTGGAAAACCTGGAAGTGAACTAAAACTCAATTAGTTTGGCCACATAAAGAAAGACACGATTCACTAAAGACGCTATTTATGCAGAGAATGAACAAAGACAAAAGAAGAAGGGAGTAGTAGATGCTAAGGTGGACGGACAGCATTACTGAAGGAATGAATATGAATTTGCAAGGACTTAACATAGCAGTTCTTTACAGACAGGTCTAGAGTGCTAAAGTCCCTGGGGTTCTGAAGATTCAGTTTGACTAAATGACTAAACAACAACAAAATATTAGCGGAAATCAGTTAACACAGAAAAAAAATAATTTCAGGAGTTCAGATCAACAGATGCAATACCATTAAGTCAAACAAGAAGAATATCCACTGCATGACCAAGGAAACAGAAAAAAAAACATTTATTAATCACTTTATTTCACTTTTACCCAAGATTCCATCAGAATAAAAAACATTTGCATTGCACTCAAATGCTAAAACCCACCACGTGCTCAATTATGTAACAATAAATACTACATTCAGTAACAAAATTTATACAACGATACATAAAAAATAACAAAAAACATTGTATAATTATCACATTTTATTTAATCTTTTATCCATTAAAAACTTTTAATATTAAGTGCATCATTCAACCAGGGAAACTTACTGCAACTTGGTCTTAGATGACATAATGTTTTGCTAATTTCTATCCTATTTCTAAAATTGCCTCCTCAAATATCAGCCAATGCCTGTTCTAGGATGCAAAGATAAAATCTATTAGATTCTAAACTATCTCTTAAATGTCTGTATAAAGCAATTTTGACATTTTTACTTTGAATAGTATGAATATGTTTTTAACTCTCTTACTAATTTTTTTTTCTGGTTCACCAGTACTGTTAGCCAACAGGGTGCTGGCAGAAATTGGGTTACTGTTGGCCGAAGAAGAAGAGGAGGGGGAAGGCATGCCCGAAGGCAGGAAGAGAGGAGGAAGGTTAGGAGTGTAGTACTGAGGGTAGGAACTTTGAATGTTGGCAGTATGACTGGTATAGGGAGAGAATTAGCTGATATGATGGAGAGAAGGAAGGTTGATATATTGTGCGTGCAAGAGACCAGATGGAAGGGGAGTAAGGCCAAGTGTATAGGAGGCGGGTTCAAATTGTTCTATCATGGTGTGGATGGCAGAAGAAATGGGGTAGGGTTATCTTAACGGAACAGTATGCCAAGAGTGTTTTGGAGGTGAAGAGAGTGTCTGATAGAGTGATGTTTATGAAGTTTGAAATTGATGGTGTAAGGATGAATGTTGTTAGTGCATATGCTCCACAAGTTGGGTGTGCGATGGATGAGAAAGAAAAACTTTGGAGTAAGTTGGATGAAGTGGTGGTGAGTGTACCCAAGGGTGAGAGACTAGTGATTGGAGCGGACTTCAATGGGCATGCAGGTGAAGTGAACAGAGGGGATGAGGAAGTGATAGGTAGGTATGGTGTTAAGGAGAGGAATGCAGAAGGTCAGATGATTGTGGATTTTACGAAAAGGATGGACATGGCTGTGGTGAATACGTATTTTAAGAAGAGAGAGGAGCATAGGGTGATGTACAAGAGTGGAGGAAGATGCACACAGGTGGATTATATCCTATGTAGGAGGGCCAGTCTGAAGGAGATTAGAGACTGTAAAGTGGTGACTGGGGAAAGTGTAGTTAAGCAGCATAGAATGGTGGTCTGCAGGATGATGTTGGTGATCAAGAAGCAGAGGAGGAGTGTGAAAGCAGTGCCAAGGATTAAATGGTGGAAGTTAAAAAAGGGTGATTGTGAGGTGGAGTTCAGAGTTAAGACAGGCACTGGGAGGCAATGAAGAGTTACTGAATAGCTGGGTAACTACAGCAGAGCTAGTAAGGGAGACTGCTAGGAAGGTGCTTGGTGTGACATCTGGACAGAGGAAGGAGGACAAGGAGACATGGTGGTGGAATGAGGAAGTACAGGAGAGTATACAGAGGAAGAGGCTGGCGAAGAAGAAGTGGGATTGTCAAAGAGATGAAGAAAGTAGACATGAGTATAAGGAGATGAGGCGCATGGTTAAGAGAGAGGTGGCGAAGGCTAAGGATAAGGCATATAGAGAGTTGTATGAGAGATTGGACACTAAAGAGGGAGAAAATGACCTGTACCGATTGGCTAGACAGAGGGACAGAGCTGGGAAAGATGTGCAGCAGGTAAGGGTGATAAAGGACAGTGAGGGAAACGTACTCACAAGTGAAGAGAGTGTGTTGAGTAGATGGAAAGAGTACTTTGAAGGGCTGATGAATGAAGAGAATGAGAGAGAGAGAAGGTTGGATGATGTGGGGATAGTGAATCAGGAAGTGAAGCAGATTAAAAAGGAGGAAGTAAGGACAGCTATGAAGAGGATGAAGAATGGAAAGGCTGTTGGCCCAGATGACATACCAGTGGAAGCATGGAGGTGCTTAGGAGAAATGGCAGTGGAATTTTTAACCAGATTGTTTAATGTAATTTTGGAAAGTAAGAGGATGCCTGAGGAGTGGAGAAAAAGTGTTTTGGTACCTATCTTTAAGAATAAGGGTGATGTGCAGAGCTGCAGTAAATACAGAGAAATAAAATTGATCAGTTGCAGCTTGAAGTTATGGGAAAGAGTAGTGGAAGCTAGGTCAAGAAGGGAGGTGATGATTAGTGATCAGCAGTATTGTTTTGTGCCAGGAAAGAGCACTACAGATGCAATATTTGCTCTGAGAGTGTTGTTGGAGAAATACAGAGAAGGTCAGAAGGAGTTGCATTTTGTCTTTGTGGACTTAGAGAAAGCATATGACAGGGTGCCTAGAGAGGAGTTGTGGTATTGTATGAGGAAGTCGGGAGTGGCAGAGAAGTATGAAAGAGTGGTACAGGATATGTACAAGGGTAGTGTGACATTGGTGAGGACTGTGGTGGGAGTGACAGATACGTTTAAGGTGGAGGTGGGATTACATCAAGGATAAGCTCTGAGCCCTTTCTTATTTGCAGTGGTGATGGACAGGTTGACAGATGAGATTAGACAGGAGGTCCTGTGGACTATGATGTTTGCAGATGACATTGTGATATGTAGTGAGAGTAGGGACCAGGTTGAGGAGATCCTGGAGAGGTGGAGATATGCTTTAGAGAGGAGAGGAATGAAGGTCAGCAGGGCTAAAACAGAATATATGTGTGTAAATGAGAGGGAGGGTAGAGGAATGGTGAGGATGCAGGGAGTAGAGTTGCTAAAGGTGGATGAGTTTAAGTACTTGGGATCAACAGTTCAGAGTAATGGTGAGTGTGGAAGAGAGGTTAAGAAGAGAGTACAGGCAGGGTGGAATGGGTGGAGAAGAGTGTCAGGAGTGATTTGTGACAGACGGGTACCAATAAGAGTGAAAGGGAAGGTCTACAAGAGGGTAGTGAGAACAGCTATGTTGTATGGGTTGGAGACAGTAGCATTGTCGAAAAGGCAGGAGTCAGAGCTGGATGTGGCAGAGTTAACGATGTTAAGATTTGCACTGGGTGTGACTAGGATGGACAGGATTAGGAATCAGTATATTAGAGGGTCAGCTCAGGTTGGACAGTTTGGAGACAAAGCAAGAGAGGCGAGATTGCATTGGTTTGGACATGTGCTGAGGAGGGATGCTGGGTATATTGGGAAAAGGATGCTAAGGATGGAGCTGCCAGGTAAGAGGAAAAGAGGAAGGCCTAAGATGAGGTTTATGGGTGTGGTGAGAGAGGACATGCAGGCAGTTGGTGTGAAAGAGCATGGTGCAGAGGACAGGAAGAAATGGAAACAGATGATCTGCTGTGGCGACCCCTAGCGGGAACAGCTGAAAGAAGATGATGATGATGATGATGACTAAATTTTCTGGTTATTATTCCAACATAAAAGCATGTGCTTTGCACTATATCCATTTATAATCAAACCCTCCCTGATAGTAGCTATCTATTTCACATTGTATCCTTTCCTTTTCCCAAATAAACCCTATGTTTTTCTTATTTTGACTACATCATTATACTCTAGCCTTTAATACCCTTGTATACTTAACATTCCACAGAAGATAGTAGGACAATCTACCACTCTTTTTTGTCATCTTATACTTCCTTTAGTTCCACCTCCTGCAAACTCCCTCCAATTCCAACTACACTCCAATCAGTCTACTACACAACAGCCAACATCCCCCACACCTCACCCATATTACTCTAACTACATTCCCCTTTTCTACATCCGACAGTATTTTCGCTTATACTCTACCCCCTATAACTGCTTCACTTCCAACAGCCCTAATTCCCCCTCTACTTCAATTTAAGCTATCTCACTCTGCACCAATCATGCTGTTTTCCTCACGTCTCTCATTTCTCTTCCTTTTTCTCCTTTCTACCCTAACAACTCCTCCAGCAACACTACTAGAAAAGCATACCTCCGCTATTACCTCACCACTCAATCCCTCCACCACACGCTTCTCCAAAATATCTCCAACACTGATCTGTACACCAATCTTCTTCTATTCCTACCCTAAAGCCCTCAATACTAACCACTACAAACTAAAACTAAAGTTGATACATATACCCAAATTACTTAAAACTCCTAAAACAACTAGACATTCTTTTATGGCCTTAAACATATGTGGGGGCATTCACCCCAACCCAGTTCCCATTCCTGCTACACAGACAAAAAAACTAAAGCTTATCACTCTTAATATCAGGAGCATGTACAATAAACTGACACTCTCTCATGCCTGGTTAACAAACTCTAACCCAGACATCCTTGCTATTACAGAGACTTGGCTAAAACCAGAAATAGAAGATACTGAAATTCTTTCCCCTGGTCACAGCATTATCAGAGTAGGCAGAGTACATAAAAAGGTGGTGAAACAGTCCTAATTTTCCCTAAGAAATTGATAATTTCTACCTACTCAAATATTATAACAAAATTCTGCACAGCCGAAATCCTTATAACATTTCTAAAACATAATTCATCTAAGAACATCTGCGTAGTTGTTTTATACATCCCTCCTGGTAAAACATCCCCATTCTAGAAAACATTCTAGCCTGGATATCTGAAACAATACCGAATGAAACCATTTTCCCAGAGGATGTTAACACTGACTGGCAGACACTGGTGAAACAGTCCTAATTTTCCCTAACAACTTGATAGTTTCCACCTACTCAAATATTATAACAAAATTCTGCACAGCCGAAATCCTTGTAACATTTCTAAAACATAACTCATCTAAGAACATCTGCGTAGTTGTTTTATACATCCCTCCTGGTAAAACATTCCCATTCTAGAAAACATTCTAGCCTGGATATCTGAAACAATACCGAATGAAACCATTTTCCTAGAGGATGTTAACACTGACTGGCAGACACTGGTGAAACAGTCCTAATTTTCCCTAACAACTGGATAATTTCCACCTACTCAAATATTATAACAAAATTCTGCACAGCCAAAATCCTTATAACATTTCTAAAACATAATTCATCTAAGAACATCTGCGTAGTTGTTTTATACATCCCTCCTGGTAAAACATTCCCATTCTAGAAAACATTCTAGCCTGGATATCTGAAACAATACCGAATGAAACCATTTTCCTAGAAGATGTTAACACCGACTGGCAGACACTAACCTCATACCACCCAACAAATAATATAAACCTCTGTGGCTTTATTCAACTTACAAATACTCCTACCAGATATAGCAAAAATAACATCCACCACTTCAGCCTGGTCTGTATACTAGTCTTAATCCCTTCTAATTTTATATCTTCAGGCACATTCCCGGACTCCTTAAGTGACCACCTACCAGCCTTAACTCACAGGACTATCACTCAACTCACAAAGCAACACAGCTTCAAAACTATACACAACCTACAAACATTCAGCAAAAAGGTATTTAATGAATCTCTAAAAGCTATGGACTGGTCCATCCTAAAAAGACTTCCCCATAATGATACATTTGAACATTTCAACAGCACCTTCCTAAGCATTCTTAACTCCTTAGTTCCTCAGCGAACAAAAAGAATAAAAGCTAACCGTGCCCCGTGGCTCACCAAATCATGTAAAATTCTAATGAAAGACAGAGGCAAAGCATGGACTGCCTGGCTAAAGACTAAAAAACACATACATTTTCAGCTATACAGACAACTCCATAATCAAACAAAAAGACAAATATTGCATGACAAAAAAAAAAAATCACACTATTTCTACATTCAAGATAACAACAAAAACAACACTAAGAAATTCTGGTCCTGTGTAATGTCACTACTCAACCGAGGAAATAAAAATAATCCCAATAGATACCCCAATATATCACCTCTTCAAAAAACCACCAAATTTAACACATATTTTATAGAGTCCATATCCAACCTAAAATTAAACCCAACTCATCCACCCTAACTCACTGCTTCTACCAATACCCCCAATAATAATCTCTTCACACCCCACACATTACACACACAACCAACCCTTCACTCATAACTAAAAAACAAACCATCCCCAGCTTACATTTCATCCCATGCCTTTATCTCTAATAAAAAAAACTACAAAAATTGAAACCTTACTCAATTTCAGTAGACTACCTCATACCAGAATACTTAAAGCTTGCCACAGAGGCAATAGCATTCCCTGCTAGCATGTTAATAAATCCATAGCCGAATCACATGTCCGTAACTTATGGAAAAGATCACACATTATCCCTTTGCATAAGGCAACTCCACTGACATCACAAACGTTCGTCCTACTGCAATCATATCCCCCTCTTAAAATTCTAGAAAAATTTGTGTACCTACAACTTTTCCGCCATCTTATATACAACTATCTACTTTCTGATGCTCAACATGGCTTTAGACCTAATTTTTATATCATAAATGTCATTCTATAGGCTAATTTATAAACTATGCTTTTGGTTTACTGTATTTCATAACTGACAGTGGTTCAGAATGCAATTCGCTGTCTTTTGCTTATTATCTAACTTGTATTCACTGACATCTTAGCATATGATTCAAAACAGTACGATTATTTACATTTAGACAGGAAGAAGTGACCTGGACAGTTCTTAGAATGTTAGAATTGTCACAGCATCACAAAAGTGCTCATGACTTTAGCAAACATCAATAAAAATGCAATGAAAAATAAATCATATTTGTCACAAATTTGTAAAGTTCTTAATTAGATTTCATATGTTTAAACAATTCCTGTTAGAACTACTCCTCAAAACTTAATAATGAAGATTTCCCTGAAGAATACAAGAAATTAATATTAAAATATACAGATAAAACTACATCTTTACTACACTGGAAAATTTTCATTTGGAAATGTTTACACAGGGCCTTTGTCTCTCCTAGCAAAATTACAATGATTAAATGCTAGAGATGTGATTCTGAAATAATAGCTGACTGGACGCATATGGTATATGAATATGAAGTTATCTCCCCTTTTTGGAAAGAAATGAATAGCTTTATTCAAGCTCTGTGGTCAGATAGATGTAATATTTCTAAATCTTTAGTTTTATTTACTCCTCCAATTCCTGAGATAATTCCAAAAACCCAAGCGCTTCTTCTTTGGTCTATTCTTGCTATAGCCAGAAAAGTAATTACCAAAAATTGGAAAACTAAAGTTGCCCCCTCAAGTGTTTGAATCTATTGGTATGGCAAATACTGTTTACAGTAGTGAATTGCATTCTATAAAGATGAGAACTTCTAATATTACACATTCATATAAATCTTGGTTTAAACTTAAAAGACTTACTTGAAAAATATTAATTGCTATTGATGTATAACTTTCATGTACTGAATAGCTGTGGACCTATGTAAATAGTTGTTTGTTTTATAATTTATTTATTTATTGTTTTAAAACCAAATAAAAGAATGTAAAAACAATTCCATTTCTCACAACATTTTTACTACTACTATAACTACTATCCACACACGTATCAAAATAGAAAAATATGTTCTTGATGTATTACTTTTTTACATTTAATACCAGATAAAAGAATGGGTGGAAACTCGGTATTCCTAATAACTTTCACTTTCACTTCCTAGCTACAGAATTCAAGTGATCTGATTTCTGTTATCATGAAACACACTTAAATGATACTTCAATTCATCCCAAAACTCTTTGTATCATGTACAACCAGCCCTGAAAGCCCATAACATATGTCCACTGGGAATGCTTTTTTTTCTTTTTTCATTAATAGGGATGATTACTAGAGAAGTATAGGGTGACATACAAGAGTGGAGGAAGATGCATACAGGTGAATTATATCTTATGTAGAAGGGCCAGTCTGAAGGAGATTGGAGACTGTAAAGTGGTGACCGGGGAAAGTGTAGTTAGGCAGCATAGGATGGTGGTTTGTAGGATGACATTGGTGATTAAGAAGAGGAGGAGGAGTGTGAGGGCAGTGCCAAGGATCAAATGGTGGAAAGTGAAAAAGGGTAATTCTTAGGTGGAGTTCAGGGAAGGGTTAAGACAGGCACTGGGTGGCAGTGAAGTGTTACCGAATAGCTGGATAACTACAGCAGAACTAGTAAGAGAGATGGCTAGAAAGGTGCTTGGTGTGGAAAGAGGAAGGAGAACAAGGAGACCTTGTGGTGGAATAAGGAAGTACAGGAGAGTATACAGAGAAAGAGGTTGAGGAAGAAGAAGTGGGATTGTCAGAGAGATGAAGAAATTAAACAGGAGTATAAGGAGATGAGGTGCATGGCAAAGAGAGAGGTGGCGAAGGCTAAGGATAAGGTGTATGAAGAGTTGTATGAAAGGATGGACACTAAGGAGGGAGAAAAAGACCTGTACCGATTGGCTAGACAGAGGGAACAAGCTAGTAAAGATGTGCAGCAGGAAAGGGTGATAAAGGATAATGAGGGAAACGTACTCACAAGCGAGGAGAGTGTGTTGAGCAGATGGAAAGAGTACTTTCAGAGGCTGATGAATGAAGAGAATTAGTGGGAGAGAAGGTTGGATGATGTGCAGATAGTGAATGATGCAGTGCAGTGGATTAGCAAGGAGAAAGTAAGGATAGCTATGAAGAGAATGAAGAACGGAAAGGCTGTTGGTCCAGATGACATACCTGTGGAAGCATGGAGGTGTGTAGGTGAAATGGCAGTGGAGTTTTTAACTAGACTGTTTAATGAAATCTTGGAAAGTTAGAGGATGCCTGAGGAATGGAAAAAAAGTGTTTTGGTACCGATTTTTAAGAATAAGGGTGATGTGCAGAGCTGTAGTAACTACAGTGGGATTAAATTGATCAGTCACAGCATGAAGTTATGGGAAAGAGTAGTGGAAGCTAGGTTAAGAAGGGAGGTGATGATTAGTGATCATCAGTATGGCTTCATGCCAGGAAAGAGCACTACAGATGCGATGTTTGCTCTGAGAGTGTTGATGGAGAAGTACAGAGAAGGTCAGAAGGAGTTGCATTATGTCTTTGTGGACTTAGAGAAAGCATATGACAGGGTGCCTAGAGAGGAGTTGTGGTATTGTATGAGGAAGTCTGGAGTGTCAGAGAAATATGTAAGAGTGGTACAGGATATGTACGAGGGTAGTGTGACAGTGGTGAGGTCTGCGGTGGGAGTGACGGATGCTTTTAAGATGGAGGTGGGATTACATCAAGGATCAGCTCTGAGCCCTTTCTTATTTGCAATAGTGATGAACAGGTTGACAGACGATATCAGACAGGCGTCCCCGTGGACTATGATATTTGCAGATGACATTGTGATCTGTAGTGAGAGTAGGGAACAGGTGGAGGAGACCCTGGAGAAGTGGAGATGTGCTCTAGAGAGAAGAGGAATGAAGGTCAGCAGGACTAAGACAGAATATATGTGTGTGAATGAGAGGGAGGATAGAGGAATGGTGAGGATGCAGGGAGTAGAGGTGGCGAAGGTGGATGAGTTTAAGTACTTGGGATCAACAGTTCAGAGTAATGGTGAGTGTGGAAGAGAGGTGAAGAAGAGAGTACAGGCAGGATGGAGTGGGTGGAGAAGAGTGTCAGGAGTGATTTGTGACAGACGTGTACCAGTAAGAGTGAAAGGGAAGGTCTACAAGAGGGTAGTGAGACCAGCTATGTTATAAGGGTTGGAGACAGTGGCACTGACAAAAAGGCACTGACAAAAAAGCAGGAGTCAGAGCTGGACGTGACACAGTTAAAGATGTTAAGATTTGCACTGGGTGTGACAAGGGTGGACAGGATTAGGAATAAGTATATTAGATGGTCAGCCCAGGTTGGAAGGTTTGGAGACAAAGCCAGAGTGGCAAGATTATATTGGTTTGGACATGTGCTGAGAAGGGATGCAGAGTATATTGGGAAAAAGATGCTAAGGATGAAGCTGCCAGGTAATAGGAAAAGAGGAAGACCTAAGACAAGGTTTATGGATATGGTGAGAGAGGGCATGCAGGTGGTTGGTGTGACAGAGCAAGATGCAGAGGACAGGAAGAAATGGAAACAGATGATCCGCTGTGGCGACCCCTAACGGAAACAGCCGAAAGAAGAAGAAGAAGAAGACTAGAGAAGTATAAATAATTATTTACAAAATTATTTTTCACAAATAATCTACCCTCAAACATTTTTTTCTACTGCATTCATCTTTACTATTTTAAATAACTTACTTAACAACCTCCAGCTGCAAGGGAAAAAATCAAAAAGGAAATTGTACTATTTAAACGTATTATAAATCATAAATTATTATATTATTTTTATATTATATATTATAAATTCTTTACATTAACCTAATGAACCCATCCAAATATAATGCTTATAAACTACACCTTACTGAAATAAAGGAACAGCAGATAATAAATGTGTCTCCCACCACAAAAAAGGCATCATAGTGGCACCATCTATCAGCACGGGCTGAGAACAGACACAATGCAGTATTATACCTATTGCTTATGCCTCTCTGAAGGTGTAATGGTAAAAAGCCCTGACTACAGCCCAGTTGACCTGGGTTAGATTAACAGATCAGGTGCATGATGGAGTGATAGAAAGGGATGGGTGTTAACATCCCCTGGTGGGAGGGTGCTTCTACTGGCATTTCCTGTGATGATACTTAGTATAGGCTGGGGATATAGCCATTCAGAGGCATGGTCCAAAGGAAGGAATATAGTGGTGGACATAGGTGAGGTGCTGTGGAGTCAGGGCAAAATGCCACATGTACCCATTGTATACCCACCCTTCATATGCTACCACAGACACCAGTAGGGAGGGGAGAAATATTAGGTAGGCAATATAAAGTATCCCCCCAACTGAACTGTCCCTAGCAACACAGCTGGGTAAGACTGGGGGTGTAATAGGACTGCTGGTAGGCCAATCAATGGACAAAAGGCTGTAGGAAGAATGAAAGGGATCAAAAAAAAAGAACTGAAAAAAAGTATGCCTATTGCTAGTATGCAATTGTATTGAAAATTAGATATATATATATATAGACCGACAGACAGATGCATATTAGGACAGCTCTAACTCCACTATATGTTTGCATTTTTGAATCAATAGTCATAAGCATGATATGAACAAGCACAAAAAACAAAAACTACTGTGGAAAAGTCCAATGGACGGCAGTCCCAGTGATAATTTTTATTATATGAAGCGCTTTTCATTTGACAAGTTTTTCAAACTTCATCAGATAAAATGCACATTATTAACACAATGTTTAAAAAGGCTACCAAGAAAACCATGTGATCCAGCCCAAACAATCATGGTAAGTCCATACAAAGTAAACCCACCCTCTAAAAATGCTGCTCGATAGTGTGCCTTCTTAAACTTAAGAGCCTTGCAAGGGTAAATATAAATGAGATGATTTTCATCTCTTAGTAGAATACTTATAATAATATAATAAAATAATAATAAAAAATATAATATTAAGTATTATCAAAGGTGATCGACGCTGGGGTACTTAGTTTAATGTTTACCATTTGGTAGCTGTTATTCAGTTATTTTAATGAGCTTTTATGAGTGTTGACATAGCACTTAGTATGATGAGCTTATAGCAATACTTCTTCATTGTTTAAAATTCATGATATTTATTTTTTTGATTGTGTAAGATAGTATATATTTTTATTGTCATGTTCTTTTTTTGGGATCCTGTACTTCTATGGTTTATGCTGTTGCTTTATGGCATTTTCATGGCTAAATGAAGCAGCATTTGTAGAGGGTGGGTCTACCTTGTATGGACTTACCATGATTGGTTGGGCTGGATCACATGGTTTCCTTGGTAGCCTTTCTAAACATTGTGTTAATAATGTGTATTTTATCTAATGAAGTTTGAAAAATTTGTCAAACGAAAAGCGCTTCATATAATAAACATTATCACTGAGACTGCCGTTCACTGGACTTCATTTTTTTTTTTCACATAAGCATGACGTGAACTGTTTATTCAGTCCATATATTCCTCTGCATATAAACATATTCTTACAGTTGTTGTTGTTGTCTTTCGGCTTTTTCTGGTTAGGGGTCGCCACAGCGGAACTCCGGTCCGCTAATGATTGGCAGTAGATTTTCACGAACGCCGAGGTGCCAGCTCGATGTTCAACCTTCAACGAAGGCACACCCATTTACACATGTCTTTCGAACGCCCACCCAAGTGCGGGAGGACATGCAGAATCCACACAGAAGGCACTTCCCGCACTCCAGCTGAGAACCAAACGGGAGAACCTCTTGCTGTGAGACAACAACGCTACCGCTGCACCACTGCGGAAGTCTATATAAACATATTCTTACAGTGATTGCTCTAATTCATAAACATATTCTTACAGTGATTGCTCTAATTCATAATCACATTTTAGTGAATTCCCACGCTACCACCACCAGTAAAAATACCAGCAAAAATGGTACTTTAAGCTATCACTTATATGTTCTGTAATTCTGAATTAAATGGAACACAGAATAACTTCTACCAGGAAAGTTAACTGTAGTAGCAGTACACCACGTCAAACATCTTTTAGGAATATTGAATACTTTCAGTGCTTTATCATAAACAGTTCAAAACAGGTTACTTTGTTCAGCGACTACTTCATTTTGTAACTTCCCCCATGAACCACTAAGCCATTGGTGTTTGATTTAATGCATATATTCATACTAGCCTTCATCCAGTTGTCTCAGTAACATCTAACTCAGTACAGTTAACAGACTGATACAGGTTAAAGAAAATGTTGCCCCATAAGTTTCAGTATTGCTATATAATTACAAGGATGTGATTTTCTGTTGCTTTGGCCAAATGAAAAAAAAATCTAAACATCTCTAACAATTATTAGAAAAGTATCACAAAGATAACTGCACAGTTAAACCTCTGCTTTGAACATTTTTGAAGATTTTCACAGAGGAGAGAATAAACATGAAATAATGGCAGTCAGACAGTCGTACCCGCATTCATGCATCTCACCATTAAACGTTAAATAACTATATGCAAAAACAAGACAATACGTTATAAGTAACTATATAAAAATTAAATATTTCTAAACTGCCCTTAAGAATTGTTTTCTTTTCTTCCTGTTTCATTGCCGACCTATAAACTATAAACATGTAGTATTTTGAAGACTTATCCTTTATATCCTTTATTGCCACACAATAAGCATTGTCTAAAACAAAAGCCTGTAGATTCATAGGTTCATAGGCTGGTACTAGGCTATCAGCCCTAGGGCCTGTACAAGCCTAGCCATAGCAATTCCCTGGCTATTTCTTCCCACACTATTTACTTCCCTGGACCCCTGGCGACTGACGTGATCCCCGGGGTGAATTTCCTTTCTCCCATCCAATTGTCATATAGAATTAACATTGTAATATCTATTAAAGAAGAGGAATAGTCTCTGATGAAAACAACTGTTCCTATACATTCAAGCAAGACATTACTGCCATATGTAATGGGATATATATATATATATATATATATATATATATATATATATATATATATATATATATATATATATATATATATATATATATATAAGGACTGAATACACTTTTGTGGATCATGTAATGATCAAAATTCCTACTTTAAAAACATAAAAGTTCTAATCACTTAATTATGAAACCTAATAGCTATTATGCCATTTGTCCTGTCTTTCTAGGCACATAATGACTAATAACATTACTTAATAACTTGCCCCTAGTCAAACAATATGAAACATATATAATTAGCCCTCTTAACTAACTGATTTGAACCATAATTGCTAAACATGATGATGGAAATATTTCAATCGTGCTGTCCTTCAAACAAAAAAAAATATTTAAAGTACTTTGTAGCAAATTAGATTGAATCAAAATTTGCCTCAGCAAACTATGCCAAATTCATCACACAGTCTTTGCTTGCAATACAGCTTGATAATGCAGTAAAAGACAAAGCACTGGAAGAAAGCTATCATTCAGTAGATGCGTATAGTATATCTAGCAAATACATTCAGAGAAATAGTGAAAATCTGCATCTTTCAAGAGACACTATATTTCATAACAGTCAAGCATCAAATTAGTGCACAGTCTCAGGCATAATCATGTCGACTAACTAGTGACACTCCCGCTACTACAGACCAGTTGTGTTCTACCTTAAACTGCATGAATGCCCTACAGAAAAGCTTTGCAAACACCACTTACAGTGATGCTGTAACTTGTACTAGCACCAAATGCCCTTTGCTCAGAATGTGTTCCAGCACGGATATGACTGTAGATGGCATGGCTTTGGCAGATGCATTTTATTCCTGTTTCTGGAAGTCATCTTTGTTTTATATTAATTTACAACTGCCTTAGAACGAATCAAGCCTGCCTAAAATTTATAGTTACTCTATATGAATCAATTGCATTCTCGATAGATAACATGCTATATAGCTATTCATCCTAAATTTATTCATCTGCAGCTTGTTTTGTTTCCAAATAAGGTTGGTGCACTGATGCTGAAGATCTCACCATGATGAAATCCAGAGAAGATAATATATATAAAAAATGGTACAAATCATTAAGTGCCTCAAAGTTAGTTAAACTTAGAAATCTGATTGTTGTGTGGTCAGGAAAATGTGTGGAGTTGGATATGGTTAAGAATGGTTTACTTGTGCGATTAATATGTATGTATGCTTTTACTATATCTCAGGCAAAGAAGAAATTATTGAAACAACTTAGACTTTTGCAGTTGTGCTCCTGAATGCACTTTGGATAGATTTTAATATGACTTTATTAAAAGGAAGCATAAATTCCATAGTAATATGAAGGAATGTGAAGAAAAAAGAAACATGATGTGAGCTTTTCATTAAATAAATGTCATTTACTAACAAGAAAGGTTTAACTACATCAGATTTTGATTGTGTAGTAAATTCAGGCTGCTGTACAGAATTGCAGTATGGTTTTGGACACACATTTATTACTTTTTGGAAACACATATGAAAAACTACATACACATAGTGCTGCTAGTAAAAAAGATATTTTGGGAGCTCAAAGTGTAGTCATTTATCAGCCAAAGGACACAGGAAATATTTTTCCGCTTTTTTCTGTCTGCTATAAATTAGGCACATTTCTGTGGAACTGGTCACCATGCGGTGATGGTCAGCAGTACCCTGTATAGTAGCAAACCTATAAGGCTAGTACTTAGGTAAGGACTGTAACCTGTAACACAGAAAGGCCTTGCATGGAGCTAAGCTTAGGGCAGCTAGCTAGCACATCAAACAGCACTAATATCAGATCATAGCATTAACAGCTAGCCTTAACGCTAGATACCACACAGGTGACCACTGTAAAACCAAGTCCCAAAACCATAATAGCCCAGTGCTAATACATGCCCTGACAACATGGATTTGGAATTTCCTAATGTCTCTGTGGCCAGCTTGGTAGATATGGGCATCCTGAAACAATGTTACAATCATCTCATGAATTGAGACAAACTTTTAATCCTTAAAAAAACTAGCACAGCATGTGGGAGATGTACATACATAATTCCTTGGAGGCAAAAATCTCGCTTACAAACAAGGTTGTCAGGAATACACACACTATATCCTTCTCACATACTTTTCATTACACACACATAGACTTTCTTATGCTGTCGCACTTTAAAGAAACCTCTCAAACCTCAAAGACCACTAAAGCCATCAGACAGCAACACCTATCCTCAGCAATCACCAAAGCACACACTGAAAACTACACCTATCAACAAACATAAGCCTACATCCAATGATCCCTCAAGGACAAAGCCGATAAGGAAAGCAAACACTTTACCTAGTACTCCTGTCATAGGGGATTTTATAGTATAACACAGAGATGGTCTGCTCAGCAGGGACAAGTTGAAGATAACAGTTAGATGCTTATCTGGAGTTAGGATCAACATTATCACTCCCACCCTAAAGTCACTGCACCACAGGTACCAATATGATTCTATCAAAGTCCACGTGGATGCAAATGACATGAGATGTACCTCACTGGACTACATGAATACAGACATTATGGATCTCTCTGAATATGTGTCACATACAGGTATATGTGCCTTGCATTGAGCAGCATTCTATCTTCACTAAGGCTAACACCACAGTATGATCAGAAAATGACTGATTTTAATAATTGGCTTAGTTTCTGGTATCAGTCTAGTGGAATCCAATATCTATCAGCATTGGAGGATATGCATGGGAGGATATGGTCAACAGACCACATTACTTTGCCAAGAATGGTCTGCACCTGCCTCCCCTGGACTTTCTAATATTGGCTAAAACTGTATCAACCCCTTAGAGCCTATTTCAGGCAATGTCAGAATGACAAGACTACCAACATAGCAAAAGAAAAAAAGAGAGAAAAAGGTAAGGTCTTAAGGTATTACTGCTCAATGTTAAGAGTCTAAACAAGAAACTCCTTACCCTACAAGCTCTCCTCACTCTGGAGAATGTAGACACCTGTGCTGTTAAAGAGGTTTAAATACACAGAAAGTACTCTTTAGCAGTAGAAGGCTACAGTGCCATCCTTGCATTTAGACCAACAGCAGCACAGATAGGGCTAAGGGTGGTGTCATGATCTACACTTGCAAGAAATACAACTTAGGTTGGTTAAAGAGAATGATTCCCTGGAGTTCATCCATGTCCAAGTCTCCATAGACAAGGTTCCTTACCATGTCCTGGTCCACTACAGGTCACCCTCTATGACCCACAAAGCTCACAACTCTTACCTAGACCTACTAGACCTGCTAGAGGTGTTCACCATCCAACCAAATACCCCATTCATGAGAGACTTTGACTACCCTGCAATAGACTGAGAAACATTCACTGCCTCTAACTCACAGGCAGAATGTTTTCTGGACTTTATCAACACAAACACCCTGGATCAGATAGTGCACACTCCAACCAAAGGATCAAACATGTTGGGCCTAACATTGCACCAACTCTCCCCCCTCCCCGTGTAATGCCCTCACACATGACTTAGCAGGACCACTTGAAGCACTCTTCAACTACATTCTCAGAACAGGTAACTTGCCATGTGAATGGAAAGCCACAATGGTCATCAACTGACTCCAAGAACTACAGACCCATTAGTCCACAAGTTTAACATGGAAAGCTATGGAGCAGATTATCATGGAAATGATCAGTGTGGACAGTGGCAACCTACAGATGCTGGAGCCATCCCAGCTTGGCTTTGTTAAGGGGAAGATCTTTCATATTCAACTTGGTAGATGTCTTTGAAATGGTCGCCAAGGCTATGGATGATGAGAAAATAGTGCATACTACTTACTCTGATCTGGCCAAGACTTTGGTAACCCCCCCCCCCCCCATGTAATGTCCTGATTGGTGAACTCAGACCAGAAAGCTGTCTCCCTCAAAATAAAAATCAATTCAGAAAACCAGCCAAACCTGTAACAATTAGGAACATATCTAAAGTAAACTACATCTCATTAAGCCACAGTTTGTCAAAATTCACAGCTCCCACAAACCCTGAGAATGCAGCTATCTTTGCAGAATTATTTACAGAAATCCTGTACAAACATATAAATGACTGCATTCAGACTGTTGCACCTGCCATATATAAGCCCAGATCTAACACCAGAAAAAAAAAAAAAAAAAAAAAAAACATCACTGTTGAATCCTTATCTTAACAGACTATATAACAAAAGAAAAAAAATATATTGGCCAAAATCAGAAACAGCATCTCTCACAGAGATAAGAGCTCTCTGATTCATCTTAACAGGAAACTGTAGAGTCACGTTGCAGTAGATGCTTTGAAAGATTAGTATAGTATTAATCTGACCTGACTACAATAGTTCACTCAGGTATTGTTGAAAAATTCTCAGAACTAGGCATAAATCCCTATATAATTCACTGGATTGCAGGCTGGCTCACAGATAGGACCCGAGAAGTCAGGATCAGTAAGACCCCTTCCACTAGGAGACCAGTCACAGATGGAGCACTCCAGGGCTCTGTCATGGACCCTCTTGTTTGACATCTACTTCTCAGAATTCAAGGCTAATGTCAAAGGCCTCTGGCTCACCAAGTTTGCAGATGATTGTAAATTGGGAACTGTCATAGATTCCCCCCTGACACAAACATCCTATAAGAGGGCTTAATGCAAACAGATGACTGGTGACAAAGCCATGGATTAAAGCTAAATGTGAATAATTGCATTATAGTGCCCTTTGGGAAATTGTACACCCAAGCTAATAAATCAGTCAATAAAATACCCAGTAGTTAGGGACTGAGAACATATGCAGACAGCAATCTGACCTTTGATCTACACGTAGCTAAGATGAGAAGGAAATCATTATAAGTCACCTAACTCATAAGCAAGGGTATGGCATCCAGATCCAAGGAAGTTATAGTACCGCTCTAGTCAGCTCTTATAAGACCCATCATTGAGTACAATGCCCCCTTAAAAA
Source organism: Protopterus annectens (assembly GCF_019279795.1). Classification (NCBI taxonomy): domain Eukaryota; kingdom Metazoa; phylum Chordata; order Ceratodontiformes; family Protopteridae; genus Protopterus; species Protopterus annectens. The sequence goes on from NC_056739.1 coordinate 1,295,475,245, forward strand.
GGGGGAACTGCACTTAACTCATTCAGTAGTTCTGCCTTGCAATATGTATTGTATTTTGAAAGTCTTGAAATACAATGAACCTTCCCTTTAAGTACTTTATTAGGAGTCAAGTACAAATGCTTATGGTAGGGACTGTGAACAGATAAACCCAACAAGTGTTTGGCAGGTACTGTCATATAAGACTATGCTAGGTGCCATCAGGAATGGGAAATTATTATACACAATGTGACAGCAAACAAGGAAAAATATCAATACATTATGGCACATGTTATTGTGTTGATGATGGAGAAAAAGTAGGCAATAGAAAACAATTATGGCTATATAAATGCAAGATGGATTTCAATATGTTGTTGAGTAAAGAGACTTAATTGGGAGACTATAACTGGGAAAAATTACCAGTGAAAGGGAATATGAACAGAAAATGAAGCAACTTTGCTCACTTGAAGGGTGTATGGTGGAAATAAAAAATTAGGCCACATGTTTCTACATTATGGAAGAGTTTAAGGACTTTGGGGGAATCAATAGCTGCTATATTTCCAAGAGAATATTTTGTATTATATGTGGATACCCATTGAAAGGCAAAAAGGGGGATAACATTATGAAGCACTGACAGAAATGAAAGTAGATGCTAGATGCAGAGATAATGGTAGATGACCTCAAGCTCAATGCCAAAAAGTGCATTGTCATCCCTTTTGGTAAAAACTCTGTACCCATGAACTACCACATAGGCGGTAGTCTACTTAACACCGAAAGTGTGATAAGAGACCTTGGGACACAAGTGGACAATAGTCACTCCTTTGATAATCACATCACCACAGTAGTCAGGAAATCCTTCTGCATGGCACACCTCATCACAAAAGGTTTCTCATCCAGGAAAAAAGAGGTCATTGTTCCCCTCTACTCATCACTCATTAGACCCATTATAGAGTACAACGCCCCTTTTGGTATGTACCTCACAAGACATCTACAACAACTGGAAAAGCCACAGAAATACCTCACATGGAGGATTACTGGCCTCAAACAGATGCCCTACGCAGACCGTCTCAAAAAACTCCAGCTTTACTCTGTCACATATCGCCTACTCAGAGGCGATCTCTGCCTAACATACAAAGCTATGTCAAACCCAGAGCTGTTGGACATGCTCCATGTAATGAAATCCCAATCTCTCCAAGCTACACGCTCTAGGGACCTAAACCTTGTCACCACAATAAACAGAACATGCTGGAGGGATAGATTCCTGTCTCAGAGACTTCCCATACTCTGGAACAAACTACCTATCTATATCAAACAAAGCTCCTCATTAGCACTCTTCAAGAAAAATCTTGATGATTGGATGGGAGATAGGATATTCACCCTGGGGATCACTTCTGTGGCTCTGCTTGACAGGGGCACAGAAGGATAATTTTCTTGGGTTGCAAAAGCCAGGGTACTGTTTGGCTAGGCTTATATAGGTCGTAGGGCCAATAGCCTAGTACCTACCTATGCACCTATGACTGGAAGGAGTTATGTCAAGTACCGACAATATTTAAAAAAAGTCAAAGAAATGTATAATATTTGCATGGAACCTTCTGAGCAAATATTTTTATACCTCAAATAGTCTCAACAAAATGTTTCCTAACAAATTGCTTGTGGTGCTGGAAATGTAATTACGCCCAAACAGGTGATTGGAAGCACATCCTCTGGGAGTGTAGCAAGCTGAAGAGATTCCAGGAAGATATGCAAGACTTAATAAGAAGATTATTGGCAAATGAGAGAGAACCTTTTACCTGTGTTGGTTAGGAAAATTGCATTTACAGGAGCACATCAGGGTTTTAATAACTTGATTACTGATCAAGGCCAAAAAAATAATAAACAATGTAAGGCAGAACAGACGTCAACGTTGGGCAAAGTAACTGGACTCATGAATAAACTCAAAGAGGTGTAGAAGAAGTCACTTGTAGAAGCAAAAAGTAAGCAACAGAAGAGAAAATGGAAAACATGGGTGCTAATAATAGGATGGGAAGGAATGGATAACAGGAAAACAAGGAAGAAAGAGTAAGGAGTTAGGGGGTTTGGAGAAGAAAAAAAGCACGAGTAGACCTGACCATTATGTGAAAGCAAGAAATGAAGAAGGGGAAATGGGCAAAGCAGCACAATAATAGGGGTAAAGTGGCAGTTAGAAATGGAAAATTGACATATACCAAAAATGTGTTATGTGAACTGCTTTTATGATGACAATAAAGATATTCGAAATCCCAGAGATGGGCTTGAACCTACTATATAATGGTAAAAAAATTTAAAAAAGATGAAGATAGGATATAGTTTGATCAAGAATATTAGGGTCAGTTATTAGGGGAATAAATATGTGTATCATGCAAGTGGACTGCACCATATATGTATTCTAGGAATGTGTCAATAAAGCAGCACATTGTTCCATAAATTTGTATATCATACTATTGGATTATTATGCTAACAAGTTGTCAGACTTGATAAGATCATCCACAAGTGGTTGTGGCTTATCTGGTGGAGAAGATGCAGTCAAGTTTGGACATCTATGGTAGGAGCAGAGGAATGTCTGTGGGCATCTGGGCTTGTGTCAGCTGAAGCATCTGCTAGTGCATCAAAACCAGTCACCAGGTCAGCATCTAAACAGGGTGATGGTGGTCACATCACTTAAAGTTATCTGGAGGGTATATTGGTGGCCTCTGTGGCCACTTCTTAAGAGCTAAAAGCAGAGAGTCCTCTTCTGAGAGTGGTCAAAAAGATTCCACTGTTGTCAACCAGCATTACCAGATATTGATTAAGTCTGACTTACTCAGACTGTTGGACACCCACATAGAAACCATGGAACACCTTCTATTGCAGCTGGTAGACTCCTGTGATCAGCTGGCCCTGACCATTGGAACACTAGGGGCTGTGCCTGCCCATGATGTCAACCACAAAGGTGTGCAATATCTGTGTTGGAAACCCTTTGGGCTCGTGTCTCATGCCACCTGTATCCTGAACTATAACTCATCCAGTTGTTTCCCATCTCTCATGATGCATTCCAGATATTTTGTAGTCCTGCTCTGCCTACACAAATGATCCACCTATTATATGTCTATGTCCCTCCACTGTTCTCCCTACCTTATGTTTCTATACTATTTCTGTCTGTATCTACATTTTGTATTGCTGTGTCTGCAATGCAACCTTCCCTACTTCCTGTTACCTTCCCCATCTACCATACAAGTACATACTCCTTAATACCTTCCCAATCTAATGTTCTCTTTTTTAAAACACCTTTATTAATTTATCACTTAAGGATAGGCAAATATACATTAACAGAAAAAGAAAACAAACAATTTTAACATGTTTCCATTTAAATACAATGTACATCACATATATTTTGTTTGCTACTATCATTAGTCTAATATTACAAAAAATTGCTGAATTCCTACCTTCCATTAAACCTCACTCTTTCTCCTCTTCCTGAACATTATTATGCATGTATTGTTTTCAAAAGTTTCATTTACATCTACGTATGTCAATCGTTGCCTTTTCTAAAGATCCTTCTTCCAGTTCTTTTATCTCTTTTATAATATTCAATACTTCAAGCACAGTTTGTTATAGACTTTGATTTCCATTTTCTAGTAACTGTTTTTCTGGCAGCCAAAAGAATTAAACATAATAAGGCCTTATTATTTCTCGGTAATTCAGATCCTTTATCCCAGCTCATTACTTTATTTACAGCCATTTGTTTTCTGATAGACTACTCTATAGGACATTTTTAAAATCTGATAACTCATTATACTCCCAAAACATCTATTCCCAGTTAACTCTTTCTTCTGCATCAAAACTCCAACATTTGCTATCTACCTTAGGAAAAACTCTTTGAAGTCTTCTTGAGGTATAAAAAATACCTATGCAAACATTTCCAAGCAAAGTTCCTAAACCTTCTGGACTTGCTTGCATACTTGGTAGCCATACATATGTCTTCCCATTGTTTTCTTGTAAATTGCTATTCCAGTCTCTCTTCCCAATCTTTTCTAATATCCTCTTATTGATTCTTATGGTTATCATGCAGTATTTTATATGCCCAACTTATTATCGCTTGAAACAGTTGCTTCTGTTCTAGATTCAACTAAAAACTCTACCAGAAAAGGTCTTTTTTCACTTGAAATCCCCTATACCTTCCTCTTTACCTGTACTGTGAGATCAAGCTCTGGTAGGGGTGGCAGTCTCCAGCCTACAATCTAAATGTCTTCTTAACATCCCTATTGGCAAAACCTCCTTTCTCCATTTCAGGATTGGCTTAGTTATTAGAATATTTTCTGCTATTTTATGAATATAATATTCTGTATGGTTGTTGTTATTCTCCTTAAGAATCATCTTCCAAAGATCCACTCTATCTTTTTTTTTCCCCTTGCTTCATCATCGTCCCTTTCCACTTTGAATTATAAACTTCTGCTTGTGTTGTGTATATGAAACTTAACTGTGCAGCTCTAAAAACATCCTTTCAAATCATGTAAGCCTAACCACCTTATTCTATTGGAAGAATCAACTTATCCCACTTAACTCTTGCCCTCTTTCCTTCTCAGATAAATTCCTTCAATTCTTTATTAATTATTGTTCACAACAACTCTTGCCCTATTTCCTTCTCAGATAAATTCCTTCAATTCTTTATTAATTATTGTCCACAACTTCTCCTTGGGTTAAGAAAGGAATGCCTGATCCATATACAAGACTAAACTGATTAAAAACATTTTCACTGCTTAAATATTACTATACATATCCATATATGAGTTTCCAGTTTCTCAATTTTTGTATTATCTAAATATTTCATCTCATTCTGTCCCCATAAATACAAGTATTGCTGAACCAGTTCATGTGTGGACGCATAATTTATGGCTATAACATTTCTTTTATCTTCATTAATAAATATATCCAAAAGACTTGAATCTCTCTTGTTGTCTTTTTTTCTGGATTTATCAAGTACAAAATAACAGCATCTGCAAATAAAGCCAATATTTCTTGATTACCACATCAATTATATCCTTGTATTTCTGAGTCCCTTATTTTATTTGCCAATGGCTCTAAATATAAAGCAAATAAAAAAGAGACAGAGGATATCCCTAACTTGTTCTTCTCTTCAAACACAGCTTATCTGAGAGGAATCCTCCCACTTTAATTATGTACTCCAATCCTTCGTATATTCTTCTAATTAACCTTATTGCTGTATCAGGGAATGCAAATAATTCCAATGCCCTTTTCATAAAATCCCAGCTTACTCTGTCAAATACTTTCTTAGCATCAAGACCCACCAACAACAAAGGCATTTTCTTACATTCTGCTTCCCTCCGGATCATCATTGTTCTATTAATGTTGTCAAATGTTGCCTTCCTTCTACAAAACCACACTGATCCATATCTATCAATGTATGCAACACCTTTGTAATTTTTAACTAGTATAGACATAAACACTTTAAAATAGTGGTTTAAATTGAAATGGCTCTATATGAAGCTAGGTCTAAAGGGTATTTGCTTTCTTTAGGTGACACAACTAGTCAAGCTTTCTTCCAAGATGTTGGTGCGTCCCCTCCTTTTAAAATACTGTTAAACAAAATACTCCAGATCTTTATCACTTTCTTCCCTCCTAATTTCCAAACTTCCACAGGACTACCATCTGTTCCTGAAGACTGTCCTGAAGATTGATTATACAATACTGTTTTTACCTCATCACCTCCTATCTTACCTGTTAGCTCTTGAGCAGTGCCTAATTCTAACTTTGGGATAATTAAGTATTTTATAAATTTGTACTCTTTCCTGAATTCCAGATTTCTTTACTTTATACAAATGTTCATAAACTTTCTGGAACATCTCTAAAACCTCTACAGGATCTCTGGTTATTTTCATCATAGGAAACCTGAGTTTGGCGACAATCCTTTCAACATTCTGTTGCCTAAGTTGTTTTGATTAAGTTTTTGTGCTATGGAGTTGTTATCAAAAATAGTTGCTTAACTGCAATTTTTTCTAAACTCATCTATATTATTCAGATACTTCTTTATTTTCTTTTTAGTGCTCCACATTTGCTCCTCTTCTTGTTTTGTAAGACTACCCCTATTCTGCAATACTTTAACCTTTGTTGGTCCTTCTAAGTAATTTCAATTATTTCTTAACAGTATCTCTTTCTCTTTTTTGGGGGGCCCTATTTTTAAACTCCATTTTCATTTTATCCCAGTCACTTCTTATAACATCTAAATATATTTCTATCTTCACTAATAACTATCAGATAAGTTCCACTACCCAGTCCTTAAATTCCTGTCTTTTTAACAGGTCAGTGCGAAATCACCAGTGACTTATTTTTACTTCATTGCCCTGCATTTCTATATTAGTTTTTATTGGTATATCATCAGAAATAATTATTAGAAATATAGAAATAGTTATTGGATGTAGGCTGAACTTTCAATTACATGCATATATTCATGTAAATTATAAATTTATATCTAGTCTAGCCCAATTATTGTATCTCGGGGAATAATATGTAAATTCTGTCCAAGTAGCTACTATTGAATTTAAATCATCAATACCAACTGTTTTCATAAGTTCCTTCAGAAATCTACCCTCTTCTGTTATATTGTCCCTTCTAGGTCCCACTGACATATCCTCATTGTTGTAAATCAAATTCCAGTCCCCACCTATACATATTATTCCCTGCTGAAAGTTTATTATTTCTCCCAAAACTTTCTTCAGCTCCATAATAGCAGTTTCAATGGAATATATATGCATATCATTGCAATCCTTCTCCTTTGCCAACAGCCCCTCACTACCACAAATCTAACATTTTTGTATTTTTGTCTCGTCTATCACTATGGGAACCCCTCTAGCAATTAAAACCTATATTTCTTACAAATAAAAAAGTAATCAATTACTAAAATACCTTTAACATATACAACAGTCACTAAGACCCCCACATTTATAATACCCCTGACTATACACTAAACACAACAGTTTTACTGTATATAACATGCAGTTTATATCATGACATGCTTTATTCAAATACTAATAAGAACAAAAATTATTTTTATTTACAGTTATTTTTCTCCTTTTTAGTGTCCTTCTAAACATTAATGATATAAACTGGGGTATATGCTTTACTATCCACTCACAGGTCTTACAAAGTTAACAAAAGTCCAGTGTTTTTCAGCCACTTTTTTTTTTTTTTTTTTTTTGCAAAACCATATTTCAAAACTGTGATAAGATGCTTTACAGTCTTCCATTTATTCACTAATTTCAGAGTTGCTGGCATTCTTCCTGTTCATCTTTATCTCCCAATACCAGACTCTAGTTTAAGTATAAGGTACTACTGACTCTTCTAGTCAACTCCTGTTTTTATTTTTATTTATTTTCTGTCTCTCAAGCATTTTCTTTGGAATATTGGAAACATTTTGTTCACAAAGACTCTCTATGAATCTCACCATTAGAAGAATGAGAAGCAGAGTCCCCTTCTGCTTGATGACTTATAGATAAACTTATTTTCCTTCTCAGCCTGTTCTGCATCAAAAATGATTTTGATCCTCCAGGAAAAAAACACTTTAAAGACAGCTGGACACAGCAGCCTGAATCTCATACCTGCCTCTCAACATTCCCTGATTGCTAGGGTAAATTTGCTTCTCATCTGCATGGTGTACAGAAAATAATCATTTTCTATAAACACTCTACTGTCTCCAAATTTTAATACTCTGCTCTTTTGTAACAAATTTTTCAGGATCATGTTTTGTCCCTGCTGGTATGATTTCATCACTTTTTAATATAAGTCTTGGATGCTTTCTCATGGTCATATTTGGGGCCTATACTTGATGTGCCCTTTCAGTTACAAAATTTTGATGTGGAACACCCATCCAGTTGTTCATTTGAGCTTTCACAAAAAAATCATATAGTGTGTTCCTTCCAGTTTCTCAAGTAAAGCAGAAAATCACAGGTTTTCTCTCCATATTCTTTTGTCTTACTCTACTGTTTTTCTTGAGAAACCTCATGATCAGCCAGCTTTTTCTTCATGTTAACCTCTGAGTTTTGTAGTTTTATCAGTTCATCTGATTGGCTAGTTAAAACGTTTTCTATTGTTCCAGACTTTTTTGTTTGAATTGCTGTATTTCTTCAATTATTCATTTATTTTAATCAACTCTGAGGGCATTTGATGTATTTTTCCTTTAAATTATTGGAAGCCATCTCTTGAGCCAAAGCTGAATCTTGAACTGCTTTTTGCTGAACAGCTGCAGAATCCTTCCCAGAAAGTGTTTTCTCTTCACCTTTTCTGGTTGACTGTCCTTCAGGTTTTCCATATTTCTTCTTTGCTGGCATCCAGGCAGTGTACATACTAGCCAGTAACTGCATGTTACCAAAAGAAAATAAAAAAGAAGAAAAAAAAAACAAATGGCACTCGTTTTTCACAGTTTCCATTCTCACACTGGGAGAGCTGAAGTTCTGCTGTTGATCAGGATGCAGCCATCTTAGAAGTTCAAGTGTAACTTACTCTGGATATAAATATGAAAATCTGCCTGAATCATAAAAAAATGCCCTCCCCCACTTATCATTCCTCATGACTTCCCATGTGCATTTTTCTCTGTTTGCCTTTCCTCCTTTCTACATATTCTATAACCCTTTTTCATCCCCAGTTATATCATGATATTTGTTGGCCCATTTCCGTTCAGTGTATGATTGGTCTGTGCACACCAAGTTGCCATAATAAGATGCACACGTGACTGCAGAAAACCTCAAACATGTTTCCTTTCCTTTTTTTTTTTCTGACACATTCTTTATGTAAGGCATTCTAGAATGGCTACTTCTCCACAGTTCCTTATCATGAAAGCTGAATGTAATGTGGTAGCATTAATTTACTATGTAGCCTCTTTCTTAGAAAAACTGATACTATGCCAGGTGTAATGCATTGTTAAACAGCTAAGGGCTGTGTCACACTTTATAGAATGCATGATATTTAATGCTGTGCTGTGGTGTAGTGATGTTTCTAAATATCAACATTATTTCATATAGTTACCACAGACTGCAAGTTAAGGGACTTACAAAATATAAAGGAAAGAATCAGCGAATTCATTGAGTGTGAGAGAGAGTGAAAAACCTTTTGGAAATTATTTCAAAAGCATGAATGAACAATTTATTTCTGGTAGTTATGCATATTTAGATTTTTTTTTTCAGTTATGGATTATCTATTACGGAATTTGTTATGCTAAAATGTCTTTTCTAAAACACCTTTATTGAATTATCAGTTGTGACATAAGCAAATTTACATTCATATAAAAGTACTCAAACTATATTAACATAACAAACATTATACTTCACGTATATTGCTATATATCATATAAACTAAGCAATATTACATAAATTATTCAATTCCTGCTTTTTTTAAACAAAAAACATCTTTATTAAACCATGACTTACAACATAGGCAGTCATACATTTATATAAATAAAAAAAAACACATCAACACAATCCTAGTTGCAAACATTTTACATCACAAACCATACTGACATACTCCCAGTTGCAAACATTATACATCATTTATAATCTACCCAATCATTCTCACTCAAACATTGCATAGCTCATTTAAGTCCTGCCACCTTTTAGACCTTATTCCTCCCTTGCATGTATTGTTCCCCACATTCCCCTTTTTCCTGTGTAGTTTGCTCCTACCTTTTTATAAAGATCTCATTTCCAGTTGTATTACTATATTCACTACTTCTGGTACAGTTGGTTAAGATTTGGTTTCTTTTTTCTAGTAATTCTGCTGAAGTCTTATATAAAGAACAAAACTTTTTGATGTAGATTTTGTGGCATATTTGGACAGCTCACTGTCACCCTGTTAAGAATATTGGATATGTGCTTTGATATTTTCACAGTTGCATGTAATATTTCTTCTGTGAATGTTTTCTGTTGATGTATCTCTGTAATTATTTCTGATGTTGTTTTGCAATAAAGTAAAGATAACCACTGGTCTCTTTGGTAAGTACCATGGGATCATTTGCATCCATAATCCACCCAAGTGAGCACTGCCTCAAGCAGATGAACCCTTTGCTTAATTTGTAATCTGAAGGGCAGCACTCCCATATGCCCTGTGTCAACCATTAAAAAAAATTATCCAAACACCTGCTCTAGGAATAGAACCTAGACTCTTCATCTTCTGGCATTAATGACAGCTGTAGTACTTGTTAATCCTCTGACCCCATTAATTTGCTCTTCTCCAAAACAGACTGCTAGAACAACCATCGTTATGTAATGATGCAATGATTTCTGCCTCCCAAAATGCACTGTGTCCCCTAGAATGTGTCATTTTTAACAATCCTTTCCTTCAGACTGCTCTGTTCAATCACTTTGGAGATTCTGGACAATGTATCAGTAACTTTTTCAAGTCCCTCTCTGATAATTGCTATTTGCCACATTTTTTTTTAAAAAGCAGTGCAATATGCTATTATTTTTTTATCTGCAAACATTTTTAAATGTATAAGGTCTACACCCTCATATATTTAAAATTTCCTGACAATCTGCCTTCAACTATGTTTTTTTTTTTTCATTTTAATTGGCTGTATTTAACAAACAAGGCTTTGTAGATCCATGGGAGGGAAAATGTGGACTTATAAATCTGTTATTATATGGCCATTTTCTGGGGCAATAATCATATATAAGCTGGGTAATGTAAGATTCATAGAGGAAACTTCATAAAGAAATGTGCATGAGACTTTGTCTAAATGTCATATGATGCACTTCAGTGAATCTGCATAACAGACAGGTTCATAGGTTCATAGGTGTGTACTAGGTTAATGACCCTGGCACCTATATAAGCTTAACCCAAAAAGATTCCCTGGCATCATGTCATCTAAAGTTAGTTCATAACACAAAACATGCAAAAGCTCTGTAACTGTTCATGTATGCATGTCAATGTGAAGTTTCTTTCTACATAGAATGCAATGTTTTCTTGTCACAGAGTATAGTTGTTCTGTAACTATGTATCTTTCTGAGCTGCATGGTTTTCTAAAAAAGTGGATGTACTCTTCCAGAGTTTAAAATACAGGTGAGAAATGACTTTATACTACAGGTGAGGAATGTAATGTTTTGTAATATGACAGAGTGATTCTTAGGGCACACTAAACTGCAAGATCAGGATCTAACAGAAGAAAAAATAAATAAAAGAAAATAATTAAAGGACATTATAGCAACTGAGGGGAAACAGCCATGGACGCGTAAGTAGATGTCAGAGTCTGAGCCAGAATTGAACAATGCAAAAATAATATGGCTGCACGTGTCTTGAAGTGGTGATTTATTTAACTAATTGGCAATAACTAAAACCAAGCTCATTTTGTTGTCTGATAAAAAGAAAAGACAGAGTAAGTTGAAAGACTGAAACATGACTACTGAATCCCACTACACAATATGCCAGTCAAAGGACTTTGTGATGTGAACTCCAAGCTCTGTAATTCACTTGGTTGCCTTATGACTATGAGGTCTTTTTATTTCATTTGAGGCAGGAAAAGAAGAGAGGGTCATGACCCCACTGCAATATTATTTGCTTTCTCTTAACATTTTATTGCTGCAGTACTGGGATTGCCTGGGTCAGGATGCTGCTCTGAAGATTGAATTGATCAGTTTTCTCTGCTGGGACTTTCCTGGTGTATAAGGGTCAAACTATGGAAGTCACATAGTCATGAACTATTGAAGCAACTTTGTTGCAAAAGATATGGCAACTGTAGATGAGATTGATACTAACTCAAGTTATTTTTCTGCAAAGCTGGGTATCAGGTTTGTTGCTGAACCAATAAAAATGCATAATCTTAACATTTATGTTTCTTTTAATTTTATTATTTTTTTAAGGTTGTGTACTTCAGTGTTTGGTGTTTAAGCACTTGTAAATAAAAGATTTTATAGAAATATTTTAAGAATAAAGAGCATGTTTATATATTTTGTTTAGAGGGAAGAGGGAGAAAAAGCAGTACAAACTAAAAAGCATGCCTAACTGAATGTGTGAACACTGGAATAAAGCACCTGACGGATTTACTAATGTATAGATGATGGAGTTTGTAGGGAGATCCAGAAATACTTGTTAGAAACTGACATTTTATTTCCATGAGCCTAAGAGTGCACAAAAAACTAAATGAAGCATGCCAAGGGCTTGTTGTGTGAGGAAAAAACAATAACATTGGAGCTTTGTTATGTTGCTTTACCTACTCATACAGCATTTCATTTAATGCAGTGCCTGTGGCACAGCATTTACGTTGCTTTGGTAACAGTAATGGAAGCAAACCAGAATAAAAGTATTTGAATCAAAGAGATGTCATAGAGTAAAATTATGTATAACTAAATAAATAAAATGAATGATTGTAAAAAGCTGCCTCGCTTTAAAAAAGTAAACCTACATTGATGACTTAACTAGACACAAGCTCACAATACCTTACAAGAAAGTTCCTACTGACATGCAACTAAGGCAAAAATATCAAGATTTAATCTACTAAAAAGTTAGAAAAGATAGACTCCTGACCCATCAAGAAAGAAAAAAAAAAGTATTCCAAGTTCATTGTATATAGTAGGCTAACAACCACTAGGGCCCTGAAAAGCCTAGCCATGTAGCCCAAATGTGACCCACAAATTTGATTTGTATTTGATTTATAAGAGGTGCTTTACTGATTGCCTCTCTCCATCAGAGATATAGAAGACAGACTGGGGGTCCATTAGTCCAAGTTGCTGTTAAGTAGGGATAAGGAGGAACTCTGCTTCACATGAATGGGGAGCCTGTTCCAGAGAATGGAAATACTCTGAGAAACATATCTGTCTCTTCAAGATGTCCTATTTATGTTGCTAGCAAAAATTACGTCTTTTAATCTAGTAGTTCTGATGAATTTTGTTTGGCGGATGTGCAAAAGATTCATCAAAACAGGGTCCAGGGATGCCTTGTATGCAGGGCAAAGATCACCTCTCAGATGTTTGTATGATGCAGAATAAAAAGACAGGGTTTTGAGTTGATCAGTATAGGACATTGTATTTAGTCCCTGTATTTTTTTTTTTATAAAGAACCTTTGTGGACATTTGAGTTACTGCATGTTTCTAGTCAGGTACATACTGAAGGGGGCATTATATTCTATGGTGGGCCTGATGAGGGCCAAGTCTGGATGATGTAGAAACCTCCCTGAGAGAGCAAGCAATAAGCCTGGATGCAGACCCCCCCCCCCCCCCCCAGACAGCATGACTTGACCCTGGACACAGAAGCCTCCCAGCAAGAGCAGGCCTGAGACTGGAGACAGACAACTTCCCCCAGACAGCAGGACCTGAGACTGCACATCCACTTCACCAACACAGAGTCTACTGAGGATACCAGGTATCAGGGTTGTGCATCTCTGCTGATCTTCATTACAAATCATACAAAGATAGAGACACACATGAATGCAGCAAGGGATGTCAGGTGCATCTCTGCTGTTCTTCATTACAAGTCACACAACGATGGAGACAGACATGACTGCTGCAAGGGATGTCAGATTAAAGGGGCAGACATGGCCGTTAGGCCACTGAATGCAGAAGTCAAATACAACAGTAAGGATGCATGGGTCACTATGTCTGTGTACTGCATGCAGAAGGTGCACATCAAAAACATCTGTTGAAAATGTAAAAGAGGTGCTGCACACCCTTATTGAATTTCCCTTGCTGTTGGTGATGACATTGTCATAGCAGTTGCATTGTTTGCTTTGGTCCATGTGTTCTTCTGCCATACCTGTAGAAGTATATGGCCATTGGTCATTTTACCATGCTGTGGTCTGAGAGTCTTTGTCATACCTGTAGAAATACATGATCACTGATGCTGCTATTATGTAGTTTCAGAATAAAAAGTGCAATATTACCATGTATGTTCATCTGTGCATGATCAGTCATAATTTCTCCAAGACTGTAGTATTTATGATGCCTCACCTGACTCTGCATAGTTTGGTATGGTATAAAGCAGTCCAAACACAAGCTTACACCATGCCATGCATCTCTTTGATGGCTGTGCATTTCTTATGTACTACACAGACACTGCACCTGACTTTCTGCATTTTTATAAGAGACTTTGCAGTGACATGTTCATTTGCCTAAGTGGAGGATTTTTTAATAGTACACCAGAAATCAGGATAGCTGCTGAACAATAGTGTCACAAACTATTCATGGAAAACCAGTTCACTTAATTGGAGAAGGCTACCATGCCTCAAAGGCACCTGGTGACTACCATCTCGCTACAGAAAGAATGCATTAGCAATACCCACATCCCACAGGAACCAGAACAGATATACCCACCACCTTGAAGATAATATTTCTGTGTTATACTAGCCCCATAGCTGGTCTGACACATGAATGTCATTCCTAAATTTTTTGTAACATGGTGAGAGTGATGGACATGACATCTGAACCTTCTGCCCACAGTTGTTCTTGGTCTGACTGCATCTGTCTTGCTTGACAGCAGAAAGACTGAAATTGTCATTCCATGCTACAACAAGCAAGTGTCCACTTTGCTGCTGAATAGTGGAATTAAGTGTGATGTTCAGTTTGGCTTCAGTCAATATGGTGACTCACCTGCCCCTGCAGAACTGTGGAAGGATAGAAAACAGTCAATGCACCAGCTGAAGAGTCATGCATCCCTGTGGCAGTTCTGAATGCTTCTTTTGTAACAGACAGCCACTGCATCTGGTTTTCTACATTCTACTTGCTTAATGTGGTCCCCACTGCAGTGGTCTGTTCATTCTCCTCAGTCCATGGATCTTTTTTCAGATCAGAGATCTCGATAAATGTCAAGCTAGCATTTGGGATGATAACAATTCATGGCAGTCCATTTGTCTTTGTGGGTGAATATTTCCATACCGAGAATAAGCCAGGTGACTACATATTTTCTGTAAACATAAAAAAAGTGTTAACAATATCAACATCCCGCAGAATCCAGAAGAGATACCATCCACCACTGTTCTTCTCCCTGTGGTATATTGTGCTCATAACTGATCTTCCACATCCACACCATTCATGTAGTTGTTATGCTATGGCAAAGAAATGGACAGGGTATCTGAATAGGAGTTCCACCTTTCTGTATTCTTCACACAGAGAAATTATATTGAATCAGTGTTAGTTGATAGTAGAAAGACTGTACAATTGCCTTTCCATGCTGTTGTAAGCAATGGTCTACTCTGCCTCTGAATAATGTCTCCTCTATGGATCTTCCTCATGGGCACAATTACCTCTGTGAGATCCATGACTACAGGATTTGCAAGTCCTGAAAATTACATACATAGCCATTGTGTTTATCAGGCAGCACCTACATCTTGATAGCATTTGTTTTTGTTTTTTGTGGCTTGGCTTGGCTGACATGTATTGAGAGCAGCTCAAGTGACCTTGAAATGCCACCAAAGCCTCATCTACAGACAATTCTATATGGAGGCTATAATAGCTCTGGAAAGCCTCAGTAAGAGCATTCAACACCAGTTGTATAGGGTGCCATTTAGTATGGTCTGTCTGACACCGAGGGGAATTGGTGGTGTTACCATTAAAGTGAAAGTACTGTCAATTTTTTTCAAAACATACATGGGGTATCACCTTTGCGATAGGGTAATTGTCATACAAAGGGGCCATATCCCAGTATTTCTTGTACTTAGGAAGATCTGCATTCCAATTAATGTCATCAGCACTAACTGGTGCCCATTGAATGTCCACCTTTCTAAAAGCCTCTTGACACTGAAAACATTACTGACTTGCCTCTTCAGCAATGTGTTGGTTCACTGATGGTGAAACATGGACAAAGTCAAGCTAATTGTTTTTTCATTAGGCATAGGAGTT
The DNA here is from genome assembly GCF_019279795.1 of Protopterus annectens. NCBI lineage: Eukaryota > Metazoa > Chordata > Ceratodontiformes > Protopteridae > Protopterus > Protopterus annectens. The sequence continues at coordinate 1,295,491,048 of NC_056739.1, forward strand.
GATTAGTCCATAGTGCATGCAAAATCATGGACACTGACATGATGCAATCCAGTATCCCACTGACAGAAAGGTGGAGTGGTCTTGTCACCCCTACAGTTTTTTTTTTTCTTGGCACTATTACTAGGGGTCTTTTCACTGTGCCATATATGCACATGGCTGCCCACATGGTATGGCTTGTTTTGACCTAACACCACTTTCACAATGTCACTTGCACATAGAATAGACTGCATCACCTGTGACAGTGGTTCATCCCTTGGTACAATGGGCCTACTGTGCACCACAAGGCATATGATTCATCAGATGGAAGTGAAAGACATCCATCTTTTGTGGACCTCAGCTCATCACTTGGTATAGGGGATCTATTGTGTGTCATGAGACATATTGGTTCATCACACAGAAGTGAAAAACATTCATTGTGTGCAGACTTTGATTCAAGGATACTAAAACCAATGCCACACACTGGCTGGGAGCATGGGATTGAGGATGATACTTCCAGCTGGCAAAGTTACGTCTTGCAAGTTAATACTACTGTAGTCCTGTGGATTGCTAATTGTAAACTAGTAATACTTTGTAGCAGCTGGTTTCTCTGATTTGCTACTGGTTACACTGGTTCACTCTCAGTGTACTGAAGACACGTACAACTACTTGGTAGTGATCAGTTTTTGTTCCTGTCACTCCTAGATCATGGATGCTTATCAATGCCTATATGCAAGACTTTATTCGCACTGGCCATGGCTTGCAGCTGCTTCCTTAACTGTGGGGCTGTGAGGCCCATGCTGCTGTCAGAGTGATTGGAGCCGCTGCAGTGATGTCTCTGGTGAGTCACCCTCATCATCACTATCTTTTGTCTCCTTAGCACTGCCTAGACTGTCATCTCTACCTCCCAGGTAAAGCCAAAGTCAGGCACACTGTATTCATCTTCAGTTTCCACAATTTCATCCTCAGTTTCCTTGGAGAAGTCATGTAGATATACAGGTATGTTATACCTTGAAATCTGTAAGGATGCATAGGCAGAGATACTACACTGGTACTTGTAAATCATCATGTTAGTGGAGTTTCAGAGACAAACTTGTGAAATCACTGTCCATAAAAGAATTATTGCTGAAGCCATTTGGAAACATTTTTACTGACATAAGCACTAAAACTCTGCCTATGCCATAGCAAAATATATCTACTGGAAGTATTGTTATATGATATGAATGATAACAACATACACCTCCTGAGAGAGAATGACCCGAGCCTGGATGGAGATGCCTCTCCCCAGGCTGCAAGTCTCAAACCTGAATGCAGATGCCTCCCTCCAGACAGCAGGATCTCAGCCTGGATGCAGATGTCTCCCCAGGGACAGCAAGACCCAACCCTGGATGCACACATTTCCCCTGAGACAGCACAGCATGACACAACCTGAGCCCAGACAGCTTGCCAGACAGTAGGACCTGCTGAAACAATGGAGCACTACATTCAGCATAATTGTGCACTCTGATATCTGTACAAATAATCTAGCTGTAACAGCAAGCATAAAGACCGCAAGCCTAATTGAGCAGCCAGTACATTGCCATTGCAAACTCTAACATAGAGCAAATGTAGGACTGAAGCATCCCTAAAGGGTCAGTTGTCAACACATCTCTATGCAGCACCTCCTCCCTAGACAGTGGCATCGCCAAAGAAAATTCTAGAACATAATCATGATGTGAGACAAGATAGGGTGAAAAGCTTCTGAAATAAGAGTATTAAGGGACCTTTTAGGCAACAACAACAAGATAATTTGTGTACTTCTGCACTCTTTCTGTACAAATAGCTAAGTCAGTATTATTTGAAAACATTGACATATTTTATTCACAGATACTTTATTAAAACATACTTTACCTACAGATCAATTTTTTGTATTTAGGAAAGGAGGTAGTACAGCTGATAGAATTATTCACAGTTGCTACATAGTTTCAACTGTGGGGTATAATGTAGTACAGGGTAATATTAGGTGTCAGCATTGTGCAACATACACTTTTATGCAGGAAGGGGATTTTTGTGAGGTTAATGGTTTAGTACACCAAATACAGTAAAGTTCATCATGCTACCCTGATGGAGTTATACATGCCATATTTGGGAGTGCCCCAAGTTTTATATAAAGGAAAGAAAAAGGGTGGTGATGTTCACACCAAAGATGAAACAGCAGAGTTTTTTAGAAAGGGATTGCAAGATAGTAGTATTTTTCAAACTGCAGTAGAGAATAGGGACAGGCCATATTCTAGTTGTGCAAACTTGACACCATTGCCTAAGGCTGCTCCAGTGGGTTGTCAGAGGAAATGAGATATCTTTTGATCCCAGAGTATGAGATAGTTGACTTTAGATATGACTTTCTGAATGTGGTCTGAGAATCTGGGGGACTGGTCATACCAAATGCCAAGGTATCCAAATGATGTAGTGGATTAAATTAGGTTGTTCCCTATGTCTCTGATATGGAGAAGTCTTGCAGCTTTAGAGGGTCTTTTCATTGTGCCAAACAGCATGGGCTTGTCTTTGTATGGCTGATGAGTAGTTTGTAGAACAAAGCCAATTGGTTAGTTGTAGAAAGTCAGCTTGAAATTAATTTTGAATGATGTATCTACAGATACAGTAACCATGACATCTGCATAAATGAGGGGTTGTAGATGAGGCTGATCAAGAGACAGTTTATGTTCAAAAATGGAGCAAAGCAATGGAAGAAGAATTGATTCCTGAAAAGTAAAAGCTGTATCTGATAAGGCAGGCCAAATTTTAACTGTGGAAGTTTGGTTGATTAGAAAATCCTTGAATTATTGTGTAGATTCAGAACATTCATACCAGTATCTTGTAAATGGAATAATAGGATGGAGTGATCTACCAGGATAAAGGCCCTGGAAAGGTCAATAAATAATGAAATGGTGAGGCTACTGTTATCCATGTTAGTGAGGATGTTATCACTGAGTGTCAAGAGAGTAGCTGTGGTACTTCTACCTGCCCACAAGCCATGCTGCTTATGAAAAAGTAGGTGGTATTTGTAAAGGTCAGTATCAGGTTTGTTGCAAATATCTTCACAAGGATTTTACTAAGTATACTTAGCATTGATATGGGATAGAACTTGGAGGCTAAGAAGGTTTTGTGATCTCCTGGTACATTCTGACAAAGGCTGATTTCTAGACAGAGTGTACATTGGTGTAGAAGTGTTTATTGGTGTCACTATGAAATTTCTACAGAGGTATGAAAACCAAGGGCAGAGATTATCAGGACAGAGGGTAAGTCAAGAGGAATCTCTTCTAGTAGAGATGCAATTTGCCTGCTTGTCACTTTGCAGAAGTAGAAGAGTGGGAGGCATTCTGGGGGATTTGGATGAATTTGTGAGGAAGAGGATGTGAGTTTCTGCTATACAAAATCAACATATGAGAATTTTCCAGTAGATAAAAAAATGTGACTAAGAGAGGAAAGCTCTTTAAGTGGATTTCTACCAGAGATGTTATTTACTTTACACCTAAACTTTTTTGGGGAGTGACAGAGGGTGATTAATTTTGTTTTGAGGTACTTAGCTTCAAGCCTGTATGTGGCTTGTTTAGTAATGTTCTATAACTTACTGTATACCTTCCTTGACTTATAAATCATTTTTTCCAGAATTTCCAAGCTGCATAATGCAAATGCATTAGAGCTTTCAACTCTTATGAGAGCCATTCACTAATTGTGTTATAAATATTTGCTATTTATGATTATGCATCTAGAACGTTTTATTGCTAGTGGCATCCCATGAAGTCCACTCCAAAACAATAGACAATAAAATAAAACAAGTTACAGTAGATATTATACATTTAAATAATACATGACACATAATTTAGCTAAATATGCTAATATAATTAATTAAGGTATACACTTACACGTTACCTGAAGCAAGTTTTCTAAAACACGTATAAACACAAATCAGTAGCAAGTGAAAATTACTCATTATAACTTAATTATGCTGAAAGGTTTAACAGCTGCTCTGAATGAGGACTATTCAACAAGGGTTAGATGGGCGTAGTTTAGTATGGGAATGAAACAGGCAATGCCATAGTTGCATATCAAATTGTTTCTAAGATGAGATGTTAAAAGGGATTCAAATCTCAATTTGTCTTTAATAGGTCCTATCTTGGGAGGATGTTTATTCCAAATTTTACCTCTAGAGATAGAAAATATTGAATCAACAACTTAAAGGATATAAGAGTAAGGATCAAGTGGAAAATCCATTGCCTGTAGGGGTCTGTGGAGTAGTCCTCTAGTTATTAACTTTATATAGGTATGTGAGGCTGTGTGGAGAGGCCCGCAAGTTAAAAACTTTATATAGGGGTGGGCAGCTCTGTGGAGAGGCCCAACAATTAATAACTTTATACTAGGTCAGTATGAAGTGATAAATTATTACTCATACACAGAAAATGGATAGTGAGATGTTTCACCACAGAGAAGCCTTGACAGTTACTTCAACAGGAATAAAACTGTATATTTCAGCAGGTGGAGACTAGACACAGGGTCTAAACATAAAGTAAAATAAAATATTATGATACAACTTCTCACACCTTGCCATTGAAACCAGAGTACAGGTGTGCCTAGTTTTTAAAAGAGAAGGTGCCTTGTACCTTTGAAATGCAAGTTTACAGGTCATGATGTGACATGCTCCCACCTTGAAAAATTCTAATACAGTTTCAAAATGCTTGTGAATTTATGCAGAAAAGAAGCAGATTTATTTAATAATTTTGTGATTCCTTTTTGATTTCTGTAGAGAAGCATAAAGGGCGTAAAATTATTCCAGAAATTATGTGGACATTTGGATGTCAGGCAGGGGCAGGTTTATGTAAAAAGCTACAGCTCTGGCAAACTATTCTGGGTGTGAGTGAATACTAATGTTGTCAGCTACAGCTGAGGACATCAAACATGAGAGTGAGTATTCAAGAGGGAGGATTGAAATCAAAAGCTCAAAAAGAAAATAGGAAATAAAAGCAGAAGGTGACATCTGCATACGGAGTAATAATCCCCAAGTTATCCATCCTGACCCAAATCACAACAGCTCAAAGTCAGCATCAGGAAGGATAATTTGGTGAGATTTTCAATGGATATACTCATAGGGCTAGTTCTTGGAGGTGTAGAGTGGAGAGTCTTTCTTGCACACACAACTTGTAAAAAGAACAAAACAATTTGTCCGCTGTCGTTTCCTTTTGACCTTTGTCTTTCAAGCATTATGTACTACTGCATGTGATCTTAAACTACATTGGAATTGTAAAATTTTATTATTTGGAGCCCCCCCCACCCCCCCGGCCTCTGATGAAAAAGAGCTTTAGCTCAGTCAGACACTCCCAGTCAACAAATGTAAAATAAATAAATAAATATTTGTTTACAATGAATACAAGCCTACAACATTGAGAGGTTGCTCTATATGTAGACTTTTTATGGATGTATGACTGACTCAGCACAGTAGGGGGTGGCAGACGTAGAGGAAGAGTGTAGCAGGCTTTTTAAAACTAATGCCACTTTGGAGAGCGGCATTAATATATAGTGAGGAGTCTGGGAACAAGCAGATTGTGATCCTTTTATTGTTACCAAGAACATGTAAGAGTCTAGATTGCCTGGATGAGCAGGTTATACTCATTCGAAAGTGCACAATACTGACAGACATGAGAAATAAGGGATGTTAGAAAGTTGCACATGTGCAGATATCTGGGCAACTACGATGCTAAAGATTTATCTCACTCCCCGTTCTCTAGCTAAAATGTTATATTTGTTGTTCTTTAAATTAAGTCTAACTTATTATTCTTACACCTAACAGTAAAATATATGAGCCACCTGGCACTATGAAGTTGCTAGAGATGATTATACCTAATAGTAGCACAGGTAACTGCATCCAATACCTGCGCCCAGGTGATGGCATTACCACAACTAATTATCGTTTGTTATTTATCTAGAAATAATTCTAATTACACAGGTAATAAGATGGTTACTGTATACTACAATTACTGTCAATTGCTTTATAGTACTGATCTTACTATTGATCATACAGTATTATCCTAGTCTAATATTCATATAGCATAACTGATACTGCAGATTATACTGTTGTTATAAATGTACTACATACTGTATCCTTATGCTTTATTTCATATATCATATATGGACTACACTATATTAACAGTATGTGCACTGACATAAAGTTAAAGCTTAAATGCTGTGGTGAGATACTAAACATAACGCAGACTGTATTATGAGGGCCTGTGCTTTGTTCACAAATGTATAATTTCAAATGAATTTTGAATGTTACTTTCGCCTTGGACTTGATATATGTCTGGAAATATAACATTTGGATTAGTACACCTACAGGTTTTTCAAATATAAAATATATATATATATCTGCAATACAAACATCTGTTTGCTTTAACAATTGTAGCATGCATACCAAGTCAACCTCTTAATACAAAAATTCTGGACAAAGCCAAAAGGAATGGGGGGACAAAGGTCCAAAATCAGGAACACATTTTAAATATTGCTCTTATAAACATGCAGTGTTGCTAGAATAATAGGATTTGTGTCAGCATGCATTTTTCTGAAGGATATGAAGTCTGAAACCCAAATGGCTGTAATTATTTATTGACTTTAATAATCAATGATTTGCCAGAAAACCACAAATTGTATAAGGAACAGTTAAAAATTTTAAGATAAAAATTGGGACACTATGAAATTTTGGATAGTTGATGAGTATGGTAGGATGCCATTATATAAAATGTCCCTCCAGATGTGATGGAGAGAAGAGAAAAACAGTGTTAATATTATTATCACTTTTCTGGCAAAAATCAGTTATTAGAAAATAATGAAGCCATTAAATGTAATCGATAGCTCATGATAGAAAAAGGCTGTCAGTTCAATAACTTGGACAGGATTCACATGCCAGATTATTTTGCTTGGTTATTGGAGGCAGACTAAGGCCATTTCAGCATTTTAACCTCAGTTCATAATCCAGTAATATACTATATCCAATATAAAAAGGGATAATGCCCTGATAACAAACCAGGTATTGACACGTGTTTGATTTGTAGCATGGACACCTTTTGGAGCTGGTGTGAGGGGAGCAGAAATGACAAGGCAGGGCTATGTTGCCTCCAGCTTGCCTTTTGCAGGAGGGGGAGGAGGCACAGCATAACATGCTGTGCACTGTCTGTAAGGGACAGATACTAGTAGTCTGACAGTTACCGTGTCACTGACTTACTTTGTATGGGACAGATACTAGTAGTCTGCCAGTTACCATGTCACTGACTTACTTTGTAAGGGACAGATACTAGTAGTCTGACAGTTACCATGTCACTGACTTACTTTGTAAGGGACAGATACTAGTAGTCTGACAGTTACCGTGTCACTGACTTACTTTGTATGGGACAGATACTAGTAGTCAGACAGTTACTGTGTCACTGACTTACTTTGTAAGGGACAGATACTAGTAGTCTGACAGTTACCGTGTCACTGACTTACTTTGTAAGGGACAGATACTAGTATTCAGACAGTTACCATGTCACTGACTTACTTTGTAAGGGACAGATACCAGTAGTCAGACAGTTACTGTGTCACTGACTTACTTTGTAAGGGACAGATACTAGTAGTCTGAAAGTTACCGTGTCACGGAATTACTTTGTAAGGGACAGATACTAGTAGTCAGACAGTTACTGTGTCACTGACTTACTTTGTAAGGGACAGATACCAGTAGTCAGACAGTTACTGTGTCACTGACTTACTTTGTAAGGGACAGATACTAGTAGTCTGACAGTTACCGTGTCACAGACTTACTTTGTAAGGGACAGATACTAGTAGTCAGACAGTTACCATGTCACTGGCTTACTTTGTAAGGGACAGATGCCTGTAGTCAGACAGTTACCATGTCACTGACTTACTTTGTAAGGGACAGATACTAGTAGTAAGACAGTTACCGTGTCACTGACTTACTTTGTATGGGACAGATACTAGTAGACAGACAGTTACCGTGTCACTGACTTACTTTGTAAGGGACAGATACTAGTAGTCAGACAGTTACCGTGTCACTGACTTACTTTGTATGGGACAGATACTAGTAGTCAGACAGTTACTGTGTCACTGACTTACTTTGTAAGGGACAGATACCAGTAGTGAGACAGTTACCGTGTCACTGACTTACTTTGTAAGGGACAGTTATCAGTAGTCAGACAATTACCGTGTCACTGACTTACTTTGTAAGGGACAGATACTAGTAGTCAGACAGTTACCGTGACACTGACTTACTTTGTAAGGGACAGATACTAGTAGTCAGACAGTTACCATGTCACTGACTTACTTTGTAAGGGACAGATACTAGTAGTCAGACAGTTACCATGTCACTGACTTACTTTGTAAGGGACAGATACTAGTAGTCAGACAGTTACCATGTCACTGACTTACTTTGTAAGGGACAGATACTAGTAGTCAGACAGTTACCGTGTCACTGACTTACTTTGTAAGGGACAGATACTAGTATTCAGACAGTTACCATGTCACTGACTTACTTTGTAAGGGACAGATACTAGTAGTCAGACAGTTACCGTGTCACTGACTTACTTTGTAAGGGACAGATACTAGTAGTCAGACAGTTACCATGTCACTGACTTACTTTGTAAGGGACAGATACTAGTAGTCAGACAGTTACCGTGTCACTGACTTACTTTGTAAGGGACAGATACTAGTAGTCAGACAGTTACTATGTCACTGACTTACTTTGTAAGGGACAGATACTAGTAGTCAAACAGTTACCATGTCAATGACTTACTTTGTAAGGGACAGATACTAGTAGTCAGACAGTTACCATGTCACTGACTTACTTTGTTAGGGACAGATATCAGTAGTCAGACAGTGACCATGTCACTGACTTACTTTGTAAGGGACAGATATCAGTAGTCAGACAGTTACCATGTCACTGACTTACTTTGTAAGGGACAGATACTAGTAGTCGGACAGTTACCGTGTCACTGACTTACTTTGTAAGGGACAGATACTAGTAGTCAGACAGTTACCGTGTCACTGACTTACTTTGTAAGGGACAGATACTAGTAGTCAGACAGTTACCATGTCACTGACTTACTTTGTAAGGGACAGATACTAGTAGTCAGACAGTTACCATGTCACGGACTTACTTTGTAAGGGACAGATACTAGTAGTCAGACAGTTACCATGTCACTGACTTACTTTGCAAGGGACAGATGCCTGTAGTCAGACAGTTACCGTGTCACTGACTTACTTTGTAAGGGACAGATGCCTGTAGTCAGAAAGTTACTGTGTCACTGACTTACTTTGTAAGGGACAGATACTACTAGTCAGACACTTACCGTGTCACTGACTTACTTTGTTAGGGACAGATACTAGTACTCAGACAGTTACCATGTCACGGACTTACTTTATAAGGGACAGATACTGGTAGTCAGACAGTTACCGTGTCACTGACTTACTTTGTAAGGGACAGATACTAATAGTCAGACAGTTACCATGTCACTGACTTACTTTGTAAGGGACAGATACTAGTAGTCAGACACTTACCATGTCACTGACTTACTTTGTAAGGGACAGATACTAGTAGTCAGACAGTGACCATGTCACTGACTTACTTTGTAAGGGACAGATACTAGTAGTCAGACAGTTACCATGTCACTGACTTACTTTGTAAGGGACAGATACTAGTAGTCAGACAGTTACCATGTCACTGACTTACTTTGTAAGGGACAGATACTAGTAGTCAGACATTTACCATGTCACTGACTTACTTTGTAAGGGACAGATGCCTGTAGTCAGACAGTTACCATGTCAGTGACTTACTTTGTAAGGGACAGATACTAGTAGTCAGACAGTTACCGTGTCACTGACTTACTTTGTAAGGGACATATACTAGTAGTCAGACAGTTACCGTGTCACTGACTTACTTTGTAAGGGACAGATACTAGTAGTCAGTTACCATGTCACTGACTTACTTTGTAAGGGACAGATACTAGTAGTCAGACATTTACCATGTCACTGACTTACTTTGTTAGGGACAGATATCAGTAGTCAGACAGTGACCATGTCACTGACTTACTTTGTAAGGGACAGATACTAGTAGTCAGACAGTTACCATGTCACTGACTTACTTTGTAAGGGACAGATACTAGTAGTCAGACATTTACCATGTCACTGACTTACTTTGTTAGGGACAGATATCAGTAGTCAGAAAGTGACCATGTCACTGACTTACTTTGTAAGGTACAGATACTAGTAGTCAGACAGTTACCATGTCACTGACTTACTTTGTAAGGGACAGATACTAGTAGTCAGACAGTTACCATGTCACTGACTTACTTTGTAAGGGACAGATACTAGTAGTCAGACAGTTACCATGTCACTGACATACTTTGTAAGGGACAGATACTAGTAGTCAGACAGTTACCATGTCACTGACTTACTTTGTAAGGGACAGATACTAGTAGTCAGACAGTTACCATGTCACTGACTTACTTTGTAAGGGACAGATACTAGTAGTCAGACACTTACCATGTCACTGACTTACTTTGTAAGTCAGACAGTTACCATGTCACTGACTTACTTTGTAAGGGACAGATACTAGTAGTCAGACAGTTACCATGTCACTGACTTACCTTGTAAGGGACAGATACTAGTAGTCAGACATTTACCATGTCACTGACTTACTTTGTTAGGGACAGATATCAGTAGTCAGACAGTTACCATGTCACTGACTTACTTTGTAAGGGACAGATACTAGTAGTCAGACATTTACCATGTCACTGACTTACTTTGTTAGGGACAGATATCAGTAGTCAGACAGTTACCATGTCACTGATTTACTTTGTAAGGGACAGATACTAGTAGTCAGACACTTACCATGTCACTGACTTACTTTGTAAGGGACAGATATCAGTAGTCAGACAGTGACCATGTCACTGACTTACTTTGTAAGGGACAGATACTAGTAGTCTGACAGTTACCGTGTCACTGACTTACTTTGTAAGGGACAGATACTAGTAGTCTGACAGTTACCGTGTCACTGACTTTCTTTGTAAGGGACCAGATACTAGTAGTCAGACACTTACCATGTCACTGACTTACTTTGTAAGGGACAGATACTAGTAGTCAGACAGTTACCATGTCACTGACTTACTTTGTAAGGGACAGATACTAGTAGTCAGACACTTACCATGTCACTGACTTACTTTGCAAGGGACAGATATCAGTAGTCAGACAGTGACCATGTCACTGACTTACTTTGTAAGGGACAGATACTAGTAGTCAGACAGTTACCATGTCACTGACTTACTTTGTAAGGGACAGATACTAGTAGTCAGACACTTACCATGTCACTGACTTACTTTGTAAGGGACAGATACCAGTAGTCAGACAGTTACCGTGTCACTGACTTACTTTGTAAGGGACAGATACTAGTAGTCAGACAGTTACTATGTCACTGACTTACTTTGTAAGGGACAGATACTAGTAATCAGACAGTTACCGTGTCACTGACTTACTTTGTAAGGGACAGATACTAGTAGTCAGACAGTTACCGTGTCACTGACTTACTTTGTAAGGGACAGATACTAGTAGTCAGACAGTTACTGTGTCACTGACTTACTTTGTAAGGGACAGATACTAGTAGTCAGACAGTTACCATGTCACTGACTTACTTTGTAAGGGACAGATACTAGTAGTCAGACAGTTACCATGTCACTGACTTACTTTGTAAGGGACAGATACTAGTAGTCAGACAGTTACCATGTCACTGACTTACTTTGTAAGGGACAGATACTAGTAGTCAGACAGTTACCATGTCACTGACTTACTTTGTAAGGGACAGATACTAGTAGTCAGACAGTTACCATGTCACTGACTTACTTTGTAAGGGACAGATACTAGTAGTCAGACAGTTACCTTGTCACTGACTTACTTTGTAAGGGACAGATACTAGTAGTCAGACAGTTACCGTGTCACTGACTTACTTTGTAAGGGACAGATACTAGTAGTCAGACAGTTACTGTGTCACTGACTTACTTTGTAAGGGACAGATACTAGTAGTCAGACAGTTACCATGTCACTGACTTACTTTGTAAGGGACAGATACTAGTAGTCTGACAGTTACCGTGTCACTGACTTACTTTTGTAAGGGACAGATACTAGTAGTCAGACAGTTACCATGTCACTGACTTACATTGTAAGGGACAGATACTAGTAGTCAGACAGTTAAAATGTCACTGACTTACTTTGTAAGGGACAGATACTTGTAGTCAGACAGTTACCGTGTCACTGACTTACTTGGTAAGGGACAGATACTAGTAGTCAGACAGTGACCATGACACTGACTTACTTTGTAAGGGACAGATACTAGTAGACAGACAGTTACCATGTCACTGACTTACTTTGTAAGGGACAGATACTAGTAGTCAGACAGTTACCATGTCACTGACTTACTTTGTAAGGGACAGATACTAGTAGTCAGACAGTTACCATGTCACTGACTTACTTTGTAAGGGACAGATACTAGTAGTCAGACAGTTACCGTGTCACTGACTTACTTTGTAAGGGACAGATACTAGTGGTCAGACAGTGACCATGTCACTGACTTACCTTGTAAGGGACAGATATCAGTAGTCAGACAGTGACCATGTCACTGACTTACTTTGTAAGGGACAGATACTAGTAGTCAGACAGTTACTGTGTCACTGACTTACTTTGTAAGGGACAGATACTAGTAGTCAGACAGTTACCATGTCACTGACTTACTTTGTAAGGGACAGATACTAGTAGTCAGACAGTTGCCATGTCACTGACTTACTTTGTAAGGGACAGATACTAGTAGTCAGACAGTTACCATGTCACTGACTTACTTTGTAAGGGACAGATACTAGTAGTCAGACAGTTACCATGTCACTGACTTACTTTGTAAGGGACAGATACTAGTAGTCAGACAGTTACCATGTCACTGACTTACTTTGTAAGGGACAGATACTAGTAGTCAGACAGTTACCATGTCACTGACTTACTTTGTAAGGGACAGATACTAGTAGCCAGACATTTACCATGTCACTGACTTACTTTGTAAGGGACAGATACCAGTAGTCAGAAAGTTACCGTGTCACTGACTTACTTTGTTAGGGACAGATATCAGTAGTCAGACAGTGACCATGTCACTGACTTACTTTGTAAGGGACAGATACTAGTAGTCAGACAGTGACCATGTCACTGACTTACTTTTTAAGGGACAGATACTAGTAGTCAGACAGTTACCATGTCACTGACTTACTTTGTAAGGGACAGATACTAGTAGTCAGACACTTACCATGTCACTGACTTACTTTGTAAGTCAGACAGTTACCATGTCACTGACTTACTTTGTAAGGGACAGATACTAGTAGTCAGACATTTACCATGTCACTGACTTACTTTGTTAGGGACAGATATCAGTAGTCAGACAGTTACCATGTCACTGACTTACTTTGTAAGGGACAGATACTAGTAGTCAGACATTTACCATGTCACTGACTTACTTTGTTAGGGACAGATATCAGTAGTCAGACAGTTACCATGTCACTGATTTACTTTGTAAGGGACAGATACTAGTAGTCAGACACTTACCATGTCACTGACTTACTTTGTAAGGGACAGATACTAGTAGTCAGACAGTTACCATGTCACTGACTTACTTTGTAAGGGACAGATACTAGTAGTCAGACACTTACCATGTCACTGACTTACTTTGTAAGGGACAGATACCAGTAGTCAGACAGTTACCGTGTCACTGACTTACTTTGTAAGGGACAGATACTAGTAGTCAGACAGTGACCATGACACTGACTTACTTTGTAAGGGACAGATACTAGTAGTCAGACAGTTAAAATGTCACTGACTTACTTTGTAAGGGACAGATACTAGTAGTCAGACAGTTACCGTGTCACTGACTTACTTTGTAAGGGACAGATACTAGTAGTCAGACAGTTACCATGTCACTGACTTACTTTGTAAGGGACAGATACTAGTAGTCAGACAGTTACCATGTCACTGACTTACTTTGTAAGGGACAGATACTAGTAGTCAGACAGTGACCATGTCACTGACTTACTTTGTAAGGGACAGATACTAGTAGTCAGACAGTTACCATGTCACTGACTTACTTTGTAAGGGACAGATACTAGTAGTCAGACAGTTACCATGTCACTGACTTACTTTGTAAGGGACAGATACTAGTAGTCAGACAGTTACCATGTCACTGACTTACTTTGTAAGGGACAGATACTAGTAGTCAGACAGTTACCATGTCACTGACTTACTTTGTAAGGGACAGATACTAGTAGTCAGACAGTTACCATGTCACTGACTTACTTTGTAAGGGACAGATACTAGTAGTCAGACAGTTACCATGTCACTGACTTACTTTGTAAGGGACAGATACTAGTAGCCAGACATTTACCATGTCACTGACTTACTTTGTAAGGGACAGATACCAGTAGTCAGAAAGTTACCGTGTCACTGACTTACTTTGTTAGGGACAGATATCAGTAGTCAGACAGTGACCATGTCACTGACTTACTTTGTAAGGGACAGATACTAGTAGTCAGACAGTGACCATGTCACTGACTTACTTTGTAAGGGACAGATACTAGTAGTCAGGCAGTTACCATGTCACTGACTTACTTTGTAAGGGACAGATACTAGTAGTCAGACACTTACCATGTCACTGACTTACTTTGTAAGTCAGACAGTTACCATGTCACTGACTTACTTTGTAAGGGACAGATACTAGTAGTCAGACAGTTACCATGTCACTGACTTACTTTGTAAGGGACAGATACTAGTAGTCAGACATTTACCATGTCACTGACTTACTTTGTTAGGGACAGATATCAGTAGTCAGACAGTTAACATGTCACTGACTTACTTTGTAAGGGACAGATACTAGTAGTCAGACATTTACCATGTCACTGACTTACTTTGTTAGGGACGGATATCAGTAGTCAGACAGTTACCATGTCACCGATTTACTTTGTAAGGGACAGATACTAGTAGTCAGACACTTACCATGTCACTGACTTACTTTGTAAGGGACAGATACTAGTAGTCAGACAGTTACCATGTCACTGACTTACTTTGTAAGGGACAGATACTAGTATTCAGACATTTACCATGTCACTGACTTACTTTGTTAGGGACAGATATCAGTAGTCAGACAGTTACCATGTCACTGACTTACTTTGTAAGGGACAGATACTAGTAATCTGACAGTTACCATGTCACTGACTTACTTTGTAAGGGACAGGTACTAGTAGTCAGACAGTTACCATGTCACTGACTTACTTTGGAAGTGACAGATACTAGTAGTCAGACAGTTACCATGTCACTGACTTACTTTGGAAGGGACAGATACTAGTAGTCAGACAGTTACCATGTCACTGACTTACTTTGTTAGGGACAGATATCAGTAGTCAGACAGTGACCATGTCACTGACTTACATTGTAAGGGACAGATACTAGTACTCAGACAGTTACTATGTCACTGACTTACTTTGTAATGGACAGATACTAGTAGTCAGACAGTTACCTTGTCACTGACTTACTTTGTAAGGGACAGATACTAGTAGTCAGACAGTTACCATGTCACTGACTTACTTTGTAAGGGACAGATACTAGTAGTCAGACAGTTACCATGTCACTGACTTACTTTGTAAGGGACAGATACTAGTAGTCAGACACTTACCATGTCACTGACTTACTTTGTAAGGGACAGATATCAGTAGTCAGACAGTGACCATGTCACTGACTTACTTTGTAAGGGACAGATACTAGTAGTCAGACAGTTACCATGTCACTGAATTACTTTGTAAGGGACAGATACTAGTAGTCAGACACTTACCATGTCACTGACTTACTTTGTAAGGGACAGATACCAGTAGTCAGACAGTTACCGTGTCACTGACTTACTTTGTAAGGGACAGATACTAGTAGTCAGACAGTTACTATGTCACTGACTTACTTTGTAAGGGACAGATACTAGTAATCAGACAGTTACCGTGTCACTGACTTACTTTGTAAGGGACAGATACTAGTAGTCAGACAGTTACCGTGTCACTGACTTACTTTGTAAGGGACAGATACTAGTAGTCAGACAGTTACCATGTCACTGACTTACTTTGTAAGGGACAGATACTAGTAGTCAGACAGTTACCATGTCACTGACTTACTTTGTAAGGGACAGATACTAGTAGTCAGACAGTTACCATGTCACTGACTTACTTTGTAAGGGACAGATACTAGTAGTCAGAAAGTTACCATGTCACTGACTTACTTTGTAAGGGACAGATACTAGTAGTCAGACAGTTACCATGTCACTGACTTACTTTGTACGGGACAGATACTAGTAGTCAGACAGTTACTATGTCTCTGACTTACTTTGTAAGGGACAGATACTAGTAGTCAGACAGTTACCTTGTCACTGACTTACTTTGTATGGGACAGATACTAGTAGTCAGACAGTTACCGTGTCACTGACTTACTTTGTAAGGGAGAGATACTAGTAGTCAGACAGTTACTGTGTCACTGACTTACTTTGTAAGGGACAGATACTAGTAGTCAGACAGTTACCATGTCACTGACTTACTTTGTAAGGGACAGATACTAGTAGTCAGACAGTTACCATGTCACTGACTTACTTTGTAAGGGACAGATACTAGTAGTCTGACAGTTACCGTGTCACTGACTTACTTTTGTAAGGGACAGATACTAGTAGTCAGACAGTTACCATGTCACTGACTTACTTTGTAAGGGACAGATACTAGTAGTCAGACAGTTACCATGTCACTGACTTACTTTGTAAGGGACAGATACTAGTAGTCAGACAGTTACCATGTCACTGACTTACTTTGTAAGGGACAGATACTAGTAGTCAGACAGTGACCATGTCACTGACTTACTTTGTAAGGGACAGATACTAGTAGTCAGACAGTTACCATGTCACTGACTTACTTTGTAAGGGACAGATACTAGTAGTCAGACAGTTACCATGTCACTGACTTACTTTGTAAGGGACAGATACTAGTAGTCAGACAGTTACCATGTCACTGACTTACTTTGTAAGGGACAGATACTAGTAGTCAGACAGTTACCGTGTCACTGACTTACTTTGTAAGGGACAGATACTAGTAGTCAGACAGTTACCTTGTCACTGACTTACTTTGTAAGGGACAGATACTAGTAGTCAGACAGTTACCATGTCACTGACTTACTTTGTAAGGGACAGATACTAGTAGTCAGACAGTTACCATGTCACTGACTTACTTTGTAAGGGACAGATACTAGTAGTCAGACAGTTACCGTGTCACTGACTTACTTTGTAAGGGACAGATACTAGTAGTCAGACAGTGACCATATCACTGACTTACTTTGTAAGGGACAGATATCAGTAGTCAGACAGTGACCATGCCACTGACTTACTTTGTAAGGGACAGATACTAGTAGTCTGACAGTTACCGTGTCACTGACTTTCTTTGTAAGGGACAGATACTAGTAGTCAGACACTTACCATGTCACTGACTTACTTTGTAAGGGACAGATACTAGTAGTCAGACAGTGACCATGTCACTGACTTACTTTGTAAGGGACAGATACTAGTAGTCAGACACTTACCATGTCACTGACTTACTTTGTAAGGGACAGATATCAGTAGTCAGACAGTGACCATGTCACTGACTTACTTTGTAAGGGACAGATACTAGTAGTCAGACAGTTACCATGTCACTGAATTACTTTGTAAGGGACAGATACTAGTAGTCAGACACTTACCATGTCACTGACTTACTTTGTAAGGGACAGATACCAGTAGTCAGACAGTTACCGTGTCACTGACTTACTTTGTAAGGGACAGATACTAGTAGTCAGACAGTTACTATGTCACTGACTTACTTTGTAAGGGACAGATACTAGTAATCAGACAGTTACCGTGTCACTGACTTACTTTGTAAGGGACAGATACTAGTAGTCAGACAGTTACCGTGTCACTGACTTACTTTGTAAGGGACAGATACTAGTAGTCAGACAGTTACCATGTCACTGACTTACTTTGTAAGGGACAGATACTAGTAGTCAGACAGTTACCATGTCACTGACTTACTTTGTAAGGGACAGATACTAGTAGTCAGACAGTTACCATGTCACTGACTTACTTTGTAAGGGACAGATACTAGTAGTCAGAAAGTTACCATGTCACTGACTTACTTTGTAAGGGACAGATACTAGTAGTCAGACAGTTACCATGTCACTGACTTACTTTGTACGGGACAGATACTAGTAGTCAGACAGTTACTATGTCTCTGACTTACTTTGTAAGGGACAGATACTAGTAGTCAGACAGTTACCTTGTCACTGACTTACTTTGTAAGGGACAGATACTAGTAGTCAGACAGTTACCGTGTCACTGACTTACTTTGTAAGGGAGAGATACTAGTAGTCAGACAGTTACTGTGTCACTGACTTACTTTGTAAGGGACAGATACTAGTAGTCAGACAGTTACCATGTCACTGACTTACTTTGTAAGGGACAGATACTAGTAGTCAGACAGTTACCATGTCACTGACTTACTTTGTAAGGGACAGATACTAGTAGTCTGACAGTTACCGTGTCACTGACTTACTTTTGTAAGGGACAGATACTAGTAGTCAGACAGTTACCATGTCACTGACTTACTTTGTAAGGGACAGATACTAGTAGTCAGACAGTTACCATGTCACTGACTTACTTTGTAAGGGACAGATACTAGTAGTCAGACAGTTACCATGTCACTGACTTACTTTGTAAGGGACAGATACTAGTAGTCAGACAGTGACCATGTCACTGACTTACTTTGTAAGGACAGATACTAGTAGTCAGACAGTTACCATGTCACTGACTTACTTTGTAAGGGACAGATACTAGTAGTCAGACAGTTACCATGTCACTGACTTACTTTGTAAGGGACAGATACTAGTAGTCAGACAGTTACCATGTCACTGACTTACTTTGTAAGGGACAGATACTAGTAGTCAGACAGTTACCGTGTCACTGACTTACTTTGTAAGGGACAGATACTAGTAGTCAGACAGTGACCATGTCACTGACTTACTTTGTAAGGGACAGATATCAGTAGTCAGACAGTGACCATGTCACTGACTTACTTTGTAAGGGACAGATACTAGTAGTCAGACAGTTACTGTGTCACTGACTTACTTTGTAAGGGACAGATACTAGTAGTCAGACAGTTACCATGTCACTGACTTACTTTGTAAGGGACAGATACTAGTAGTCAGACAGTTACCATGTCACTGACTTACTTTGTAAGGGACAGATACTAGTAGTCAGACAGTTACCATGTCACTGACTTACTTTGTAAGGGACAGATACTAGTAGTCAGACAGTTACCATGTCACTGACTTACTTTGTAAGGGACAGATACTAGTAGTCAGACAGTTACCATGTCACTGACTTACTTTGTAAGGGACAGATACTAGTAGTCAGACAGTTACCATGTCACTGACTTACTTTGTAAGGGACAGATACTAGTAGCCAGACATTTACCATGTCACTGACTTACTTTGTAAGGGACAGATACTAGTAGTCAGAAAGTTACCGTGTCACTGACTTACTTTGTTAGGGACAGATATCAGTAGTCAGACAGTGACCATGTCACTGACTTACTTTGTAAGGGACAGATACTAGTAGTCAGACAGTGACCATGTCACTGACTTACTTTGTAAGGGACAGATACTAGTAGTCAGACAATTACCATGTCACTGACTTACTTTGAAGAGTGGTAGGCACATGAGGGATGCAGAACCATGGAGGAGGGAATGTTTCCATCACAATATGATTGTATGCCCCTTCTCATGATAAAAGTAAAGCATGTCCTGAAAAATATCTTTGTGAAACCCAGTATGAAAGCTCCTCACATTGTCCATTCCACTTGGAGGCTCATAGTGACCTGCACCACTAAATACCTAAGCAAGCGTGCTGGACACTTGTCTGAGAAGGAAGACCCCCCCCCCCAACATGGGTGATAGTGGTTTGCTGTCAATACATAGAAACCTTTGTGGAGTGGAACATCAAGAGCTGACCTGGGAAAATCAGAATGATCAGCTAGTAGTATGGGAAAAAAGAGCTCCTGATTGGAGTAGTAAATGAAAAACTGGACACTTTACACAAATCTGCAAGGGGATAAGGATGATGGTGATATTAGTCTTGGTCAGAACAATAGCAGTGATAGGATAGGTCTAAGGGGTGCAATTATCTCAGCTTGTATTCATACATCTCTTCAGGGTCTTTAGGGTAACACAACTGTTGGGAACACGTAGAGGTATGAGCTAACAAATAAAAGCCAGTAGAAATCCTACACAATCAGCTAAAAATGTCCACACACTAAGAAGTGACAAGTGTTTCTCTTGAGTTTTTATAATGTGGGGACCCAGTGGTCCCTGTTGACCAGAATTTATTATGCTGCAAAAGAATACATGATTGACAAAGTAATAACCACCCCTGATCCTTTCTCACAGAATGAATAAAGATTACATGTCATTTCATTACTGATGAAAGAGTTGTGCATAAGGGAGGCACGAACAATAACTATGGCATAAATTCCTTCCAGATATTTGCTGTAGGGCATCAGGAAGCACAGAAAATGAAGGTCCAAGGTCATTTCAATGTACATGAAATGTGGAAAAAGGAAAGGTTCTAGTTATTGTTGAGTGGAAGTACTGTAGTTAATAAGCTGCACCATTTACAATGAAAAAAAATGACTTCATGCATTTGTATGCTTTCCTTTGTTTACTTGGTAGCAGCAGAGACAGCGATGAAGCAGCCAAATACTCAGGCTCCGTGGGGCAAAACTAGAGACGGTTGTGCTAATTCAAGGCATCACAGCCTTGCAGGGGATGTGATCTCTGCCTGACAGCTCCAGGGTCTAGGTTTTAAACACTATTATCCACTCAGTGTCCCTCTGTAAACTCTGCATGTTTTCCCTGTGGCTGTGTTGGTTTCCTATGAGTACACTACTTCCTTTCACATCCTAAAATGTCGCTAATGTATGAGCTACTCCAAATTGCTCATATATGTTGCTCAATTTCTCATATATATTTCATCTTTTCCTTTCTGCCTAGGACATGGATAAACATGTTTTTTTCACATGCTGTCTGCTGACTATCAATCTATTATTTAATGGCGCACTACAAAGTAGTGTGAGAGAAGAATCATAGGAAGCATTCAGCACACACCCATTTGTGTTTACTTTGTTTAGCCTGGTCAGTTCCTTGAGCATGCCCATAGTATCTAAGAGGATGTATGCAATGGGCTTTGTAAATGACATTTACATGAATGTTTGTAGAATAGTCATGGTCTTGCACTCTTGTAGACAGCACCACCAAGTGATGCCCAGTCATCACTGGCGAATTCCATCATGGAGCAAGTGCCTGAACCTTCAGTCCTCATCCCTCCCACCAAAGAGAGGTAAGCAGGCTTAAGTCCCAACATTCCTCTCTTCAGCCCATACCAGCTCCAACACATGATCAAAGAGAGAGCGTGAAAAGTCAATCCACCTGGGTCATAGTTAGGGCTTTATACTATGTGCCAGTGGAGATGGGATTATGGATGAACATGGTTAGGGACAGACCGATTTACTTACCTGCTTAGCAGATTAATACAGCCAATAAAAAATAAATAAATAAAAACAGTTCAGTGTGATGGGAATAAGTTTTTCTACCAGATCTCCCAACCGTTCCAAATTACTCGTTTTATACCGGGTTTTGGGGTCCAAATGAAGGGGTGCCACGATTCCTGAGTGGCATCCCTTCATTTCCAATTGTTCTTTTCTTTTTTTAAAATTTTTGCCCTGTCGGAGCTGATGTCATCACATGTGCGATGACATCAGTGCCGTCAGGTTACCAGCCAGTCGGAATTGAGCTCAAGGAGCTTGCATCATCATTTCCGGCTGGCTGGCGGTTAAGTTAATGGCGGGAATGCAAGATGGGGAACAGAAGAGACGGGGATACAGTCAGTGAGCCCTGAAATGGATTCATTAATGGCAGCAGCAAAAGGGCCAGGGATATAGCGAGCCCACGGAGCCGGGATTAATGGGGGTAGCTGGGGATATAGCAAGCCCATAGAGCCAGGATTAATGGCGGTAGCAGGCTGGGGGATACAGCGAGCCCTGAAACGGAGCTGGGCTCAGGATTAATGATGGCAGCAGCAACATGAAGATGGAACAGAAGAGGCCAAGCACTACTCAGGGTAAGAGTGTGTGTGTGTGTGTGTGTGTGTGTGTGTGTGTGTGTGTGTGTGTGTGTGTGTGTGTGTGTGTGTGTGTGTGTGTGTATTTTTAGACCTCTGTACACAATAAGGATAACTCACAATATAATAACACTTTGAAAAATGCATGAGGCTTGCTAGGTTATATATTCCTGGTGTATTAATATAAATAACAAAATCGGTGTGCTACTGCTGATGTACATTTCAAGTGCTAATGCGTTGCTGCCAGGCTTGTGAACTGCTTGCATTTCTTTTAGAACTACCAAAATTAAATCCTTAAAACCAATGCTTCTGATATTCTAGAAATATAAAGACATTTGGTCCTGATTATTACAATAATTCTATACTGTGTGTAATGTGGGCTTTTCTGATCCGACATCAGAAATGATGAAATGGTACAGCTTTTCAGTGATAGCTTTCAGAAGACCCCCCGTTCACATTATGAATCTGCGTTAGAACTGCAGAAGTAGAACTTGCAATCTTATATGGAGCACTCAAGAAAATTAAGCTGTTATGTAACATGGAGACTATCTGTGAACCATTTACCACCAGACAAAACTACCTGCTGACCTCCAGTAATTTGTGAGGCAAGAAGTCAGGATATGCTCTCCTTACACTCTAGCAAAATAAATCAAATCAATATAAACAATTCTCAAAAACCCCAAAAAAGTTTCAGAATGCCATTGATCAGTTCCTAAATGCTATCTGTCTTCCACTTCTCCATATCCTCAACTTAACAATAATCATGTTGCTGCCCTCTTTGAACTTCACTTAAGGGTCTCAGTTCAACAAATTTCCAGTAATGATTATCAGTATATCACTGTTTTACCATCTCACTGGCAGTGCCCTGTTATTATATTTCATACTATAATGCCTTGCATAGTCTGTAAACTCCATTGCAAACTGAAACCTGGATCAGCATCCACTGACAATTTACCCCCAAGAACTTTTGAAATATACAATTAGATACTTAGCTTACCCTGTTGATCAAAGATGGAAGGGTGTTTGCAATGTGGGGAAAACGCCCTTCTGGTACATTATCATACAGGCTGTACCTCAACTGTTTTCAGCTACTATCACAAAATTGCTCTCTTGCCTTAACTATTAAAAATTTTCCAGAAATAGAGGATGAAGATCACAGCATTCAGGAATATTCAGTTCAGCCTACTTACTTACAAACTGCAAGGATGACGCCACTGACTACTTTGGAGGTGGGGCACAATCCAGCAAATGAAACAGTGCTTCTTCACCCTGCTTGTGACCAGCATGTTCTATAGTGCTTAATGCTTGGGCCTTTACTTTTCATTGCCAGAGGACTGTGGTGATGCCAAACTAATTCAGTGTGGTGATGACTCTACTGTACTTTCTGTCAGTGTGTAAGATACTGTCTCTGCCTTCAGTTCTAAACTGCAGAGAAAATTAAAACTTCACAAGATCAAAAGACAAACAACTTCTTACCATTTTTAAACCCACCAAGTCCTCTGGCTAAAGCCTTTATTCCCACTCAGTAGCAAAACTTTAGAACCCACTACCTTCAGCTATCAGAACTAACCTTAACCTGTGCTCTTTCAGACACTCATTAAAAGAATATTTAAGAAAATCCTAAATATTCTCCTGCTCCAATCCAGAGTGCATTACACCTTCTATCTCCTTCTTATGCCCCCCCTTAATACCTCTTTTGCTTTCAACTTCCAGTCCTCTAATTACCTCTCCTCCCTTCTATCACCTCTTCCTACTTCCAAATTCCTAACCCTTTGCATCTATTACTTCTTCATGCTTTCAACTTCCCGCCCTTCTCCCCATGTATAACCTCTCCAGCATTAAACTCTATCATTTTTCTTTCTCCCTCTTCCCTACATTTCCTTTTGTTTATTGCATTTCGTGTGAGCTCTAATTAAATAGTCCTAATTATACTTTTTTTTCATTTTAGCCCTTCTAATTCATTTCCACTGTTTTTTGTCTTACTATTCCCCTTCTCTCTTGTTTCTTTACTTTTCATCATCCCTCATTTTTCCCACTTCTGTATTACCTTTTTGTACTGCAATTGCCCTTTTTGCCACTTTTGCATTATTGTACTATATTTTCCCTATTTGCTTTGCCTTGTCTGTAGTATTACCTTACTGTATTCAAAATATATATTGTGTACTAGTATGTTGTTCTGAATGTAGTGCATAGAGTCCTAGGTTCAAAACCTGCCAGTGAAATGCATGATGATAGCACAACATTTTATTCTAACAACTTTACAAAATTATACAAGCAATGTTTAAAATGTGTCCCTGATTTTTGACCTTTTGTCCCCCCCCCCAAATGAAATTGAAAATAAGTGCGAAACGCTGTGCAAGATGCCTATGGCTTACACTACTGTCATTCTATTTATAGTGTGGGTGTGGAAGCAGACTTTTATGATGGAAAAGTTCTGAATTGGGCAGTTTTGTCATTATTGGTTCATGTGTTTTGTTTCATTGCCTACAGTACAGATTACTGGTAAAATGTTCAAACAATAAATTTAAAATGCGCTCTAACATGTGTGTTGTATTATACAAAGAATATAATTTAATAAAGTCAGGAAGGTGTATAAAGAAAAGAACACATGTATGTTATCTTGTTTTGTGTGCAAGGGGCCAATGATTTGAAAACAGCCCAAAGGTAATCTTTATCCACCACTGGCCAGATGCATTTTCTTTGGATGTGGTGTGGATTTCAATGCTGTTTCAATGAATGTGAGTTTCAAGGGCAAAGTTTAATGTCAAGCCTATTTTCATTGTGAGACAGTATTTTGTTTACCAGATGTCTTTTAGTGTTTCTGCATTGTTGTGCTGTAAAATGTAAAAATAAAATTCAAATCATTGTAGAAGTAAAGCAGTATGCATACATTAGTGTTTATGGTAAATGGGGCAAAATAGCCAGGTAACAGGACACTGGAATGGCTGCAGGGGGACTCTGGTCTGGTGCCATGTTTTGGTTGTCTGTTCTTCAATTTGCATTTGAAAGTTGGTATCCCACAATTCCATTGGAGTGGGTGTGGTTGCATAATTATATATGCAAATTAGATGTTAATCAGCGTACAGATTTGTACCTATTTTTCATAGGCCTTGTCCAGATTTTTGATGTTTCCAGGTTGAGAGGTATGTTTCCTACCTGTTTTCATCAGGTAGTGTAAGCAGCATGGTTTTGTTTATATTGTTTTTTTTCATTTTAGTAGGATTTATGCAAATACAGGGTATTTTTTCTGATAGACCATAGGGCATTATGCAGAAGCTGTAAGATAACCATAGTGATATGAAAATATGATGGTATAATAAGAGAGTAGAAACAGTTGAAGAATATAACAGCAGTCAGGTAATGTGGCAGATTACTGACAAAATATTATCCGTGGAGTGGCAGCACCATAATCCTAAAGTTATTTAGTAAAATGATTCAGATGTACAGTCACAAGCTTGTAGAGATGAGATTAAGGACATAGTCAGGATAGTCTGGAAGTGTTCAAGTTGGCTATGTTGGCAGCAATAAAAGCTAGCCTATAAGCAAGCGAGGATGTGGAAGTAAGAATAATAAGAGGAAGAGGATGGAAAAGACGTAAGATGAAGGAGGATAAGCATGGTAATGGACAGATTAATCCTAATGAGTGAGAGCTACTTGTTACTGTAAATTATGACACAGAATTGATGACAACAAGGACAGCAGAATGTGGAAACAGGGAGAAATGTGAGAAAAATGGAAGCAATGTCTCTGTTATAATATGATCTCCAGAAAAGGGCAAGATCCTGTGACTGACTGCGGGTGATACCACAGTTGGTATGATTGACCTGAGGTATAACATATGCTGAGAAGATGAGTGTGCCAGTGGAAGCCCAGGGACAGAGAATATTGCAGCTAAGTCTGTTCATGGGCCAGCATATTGTGATGGTATGAATTAAAAAAAATAAAAAAAATATCTTCCTAGTCAAATCACTGTGAGTACAGATGCTGTAAGACTACTAAGATAAGGCAAGAAGTTTGATATGAACTGTTTACAGAAACAATAGTAATGACATTTGCTTATGCTGTTGTGTTCATAGCTGAACAATCATCGGGACACAAAAGAAAGGTAATATTGTCTGTTGGGCTGTCAATAAACATGAATACTGCAAAGAAACTGAGGTAGCACTTTAGGCAGTATAATGGAATGGAAAAGATGAAGCTTGAAGAAAGATTTAGTACAATACAGCATGTCAAAGAAAAGACATTACAAACACAAGGAAAATTATAAAAAAAAAAAGGATTAAGCAAATAGAAGGTGGCATGAATTGCTGTTGCATGAAGATTACTGTGTTACATCACTATCCTTCGGTAGCACCATTACAGATTTAAATGTTTTTTAAAAAGCTTCATGCAGAGCTTTAAAAGTTGTTTAACGCAAGTGTTCAATAAGGCGCTCAGCATTTTAACAGCATGACAAGATAGCTTTCACAGTATGTATACTAGGGCAATTTCGTTAAACCCGGTGGTAACAGAATCAAGACGTGGTCTGTAACACTTCCTGTCAAATTTGTAAACTCATCTTGCCTCTTACTGTGAACTACATGCACTCTGTTTATCCTAAAATAGAGTTTGTGTGTCATCCAGTGAATGTGGCAAAAAGGTCAAGCAGGAGTGAAGAAAACAAATGTGGTGGCAGCCTCAAATAATGGAAAATTAAGAATAAACATCTCGCTGGCCTCAGACTCTAATATTAAATTATTCATTAATTTCTGGACATATTTAAAAACAAGATCTATTTAAACTGTTTTGCTTTCAAAGTGTTTGGATATCTCTTTTATAGCTGTACCATCTGAAGGGCTAGGTTTATCTTAATTCGAAAGCCGAGCATCCCTGTTTCATATGTCATAACATCACAGTAAATGAGGTACACTGCACAGACAATTTATTATTAATGATGTTTTTCTGATTTTAGGAGAAACTTCCATTAATCTGGATGAAACACTGTTACCTGAAGGGAATGAAGCATTAGAGATGTAGGAAAATGCAGCAACCATACACTCGTAAAATACATCAATCTAAAGTTAACATAACCAAGAAGTAACAACCATGCTTGCTTTGTTATGTAAAAGAATCATTCCTATCGCAAAATTTAAAGCATCTCACAGTGAATGCCTGAGTAGCTCTGTATTATGCAGAAATGACCACTTAAAGGCCATTGACAACTGACTTTAAGCAGGTCATGTTTTCTGGGAAGAAAATGATGCATTAGTACTACTGACATTATTGAAAATGCCAAATATTCTGTTTCAGCTTCTACATGAGTCTCTGTACATACAGAGGACTGAACTCTGACCTCTGTGAATATATTTTGAGTAGGCACAAGAAAGCACAATAAGTCCACAGGCAATGCATCCCACGATAAACAACTTTCATTTACAAATGTCATACTCTCTCTTTTTTTTCTTCTTTGTAGTAGTTATTCATTCATTCATTCATTCATTCATTCATTCATTCAGTCAGAATGAAGCAATGACCTCAAAACCAGAGACAAACTAACACAGATAGTGCTATAACACTATTTTAATGATTCCATACATATTACTATACAATAATGATGTTACATATCTAAGGAATGAATAAGTCAATTCTAAACAATTGTTTCTTTCTTTCCCACAGAGACTTGCATTCACTTTTATTGATAAAATCCTCCCTTATTCTATTCTGTTTCTGTATTTAGTGAAATTATCAGAACTCCAAACAGAATGTCAGATCTGTTTAGAGTAATTTGTGGCATGACGTGTGACATTTAGAAGAGGACTCGGCTGGCAAAATATGAAATCAATGACCATCCATGCTGCTCTAGTAACTGTTAACATTTAATTACATTCGGCCAGCATCATTCTTGGTAAATGTTTAGTCCAGGCACTACTGTTGTGCAACAGACTAGAGGTCAAATGGGTGAGGTGAAATGGGCAACTGCTCCCAGGTGTACACTGATAGGGGACATGCTGTGCAGAGGGCGACTGGGCACAAATGCAGGACTAAACTTCATTTAAAAAGTCATGGGCTGTGGATCCTTAGATGAATGCATTTAGCTACTAGTTCTGAGTACATTTGTTCCATCACAAAACATTTTGATTTTTTTTTATGGTCCTCAACTTAAGGTTGAGGGTAGCACCTGTTAGAGAACTGGTCACCACACAAAATGACATAGCTGCAACTCTAGGTCACACACTCTGAGTCCATCTTCCACAAATCCAATCCCTTGATAGTGAGAAAAAATGGTGGCTTATGGCTTTATTTAGGTGAAAGTGAAGAGGCAGATTTTTTAACAAGCAGAGACTATGGTAAAGGCAATCTATACAGCACTTACCATCCTGGATAGTGAATAAGTATCAGAACTGTACTTAAAAACATATAATTTATCATGAGTAGATTCTTCTGGATCCACTGTGAGCTCTGCAATTAAAAAACAAAATAAAACAGGAATGCCACTGTAGAAAACAGCAAAAAGAAAAAGTGATATGGAAGGAGTTTATACGTCAAAAGCCTGATACTGAGTCAAAATAAAGATAAATGAGAATTGTAACAAATATCCAAAAAAAGTAATAAGACAGAATGGAGTTTTTGGGGATAGGTGATTGATAACGCATTAAAGACAGTGAATTAATACAAAAATGGCTTTCAGCTTGGCAAGGTTTCCACCTGATGTCAAGTTCTGAAATATATTCACTTACTCAAACACCAGCAGAATCAATTTAAACAAAAGAATCACAATGGGTCATTATCACTACTGCAGAAGAAGAAGAAGAAGAAAAAAAGGCAGAAATAACACCAGGAATATGCTAGATCGATACAGAGGAAGAAAAATATACTGCAGAAAATTTGGGCAGAAAAGATGTTATAAAGAAGGCAGACTTAGAAAAAACATGAGATATCGGTAATGATGACTATATTCAATACTTATCTATGCCTCTGAGACTAAACGTTTAATAATAGAAAAAATCTTTCTTTTTGATTAAGGAAATCTGGCAAGTCTCTGTTGAAAGGGGGGAAGAGAAGCAAAAGCTATCACCTGCACTACCTGTCACCAAGAAAAAACAACAAGACTGGAGGGTTTTATGACATGTTTAGGTAATGCAGGGAAACAGAAATGTCATACTTTCAAGGTGCTGTAAAGTATATGGTGAGGCATAAATAGGATTAGAACACAAAAAAGAGAATATTAAGGATGTAGCGGGAAGCATACATAACAAGAAGCATGTAATATATGGAGATGAAGACTAAAACAGGGTATAAAATAAATAACACTTAGCAAACCTATAAGACAGAAGCACTGAAGTAGAGTTAAAGAAACAGTAACATAAAATAAAGACATTACAAATACATACACAAATACTGCATATGTATATATATATATGTGTGCGTGTGTGTGTGTGTGTGTGTGTATATATACACATAGATAGATATACAGAGAGAGAGAGAGACAGAGATGGTATGCTTTGTTTTTGTCAACAGAATATGATCAACTAAACAGATGATCAACAGCTGTGTGAGATAGGATGATTCTGTGGGTTGGGGAGTATACCCTTTCCCTGATAACTGTGCAATCTCAGAGTTAATATATATAATTAGTAGCAGGTAGTGGAGTGCAGATGGCTTGCCATCCTGAAAAAAAATTGTTTTCTTTTTTGTGTGTTTTTCTTTTTATTTTGCATGTGGACAGAATGTTGTTCACATCATGCATAGTTGCATGTCGACATGTGTGGTGTCAACGATTTTGTGTCAACATTATGCACATCTACATTTGGGTCAATCTATATATTTGACTAGACACCCCCCCCCCACACACACGCACACACACACACACACATATATATATATATATATATATATATATATATATATATATATATATATATATAAACATAAATTTACATATGTGAGTTATGATTTCAGTAATCTCTCAAAAATGCCGATATCTGCTATGTTGACCTACTTTGGTTGACAATGCAGATGATCGACAGTCTCCAGGGTGAGGGAATATGCAAACTCCCTGAGGATAGTGCAATCTCAGAGTTAATATATATAATTTGCTGTGGTGGGGCTAAGGGGGCATTGTTTTTGTCTTTTTTTTTTTTTTATTTTTTGCATGTGCTACTATCAATGTTTGGGTTGTTGACCTTTTGTGTTTGATATTACTGTCATGGACAGTTGGGTGTGTTGATATATGTATATATATATATATATATATATATATATATATATATATATATATATATACATATATATATATACACATATATATATATATATAAATATATATGGGTCTACTTCAGTAGACCAAAATGCCATATCACCAACTTTTAAATAACCAAGCCCAGAACACCGAAGTTTCACATGAGTGCAACATTACAATATCGACATCCAGAAGACTGAACGTTTGAAATGCCAACAGTCCAAGGTGAATGGAACAGAAATTCTGCTCATTACTGCACTGTAGTGCAATCCTGGAGTTAGTATACTTAATTTGAAGGGGGTTTGGGTGGCACAGCCCCCCTGCATCAACATTTTATTTGAAATTAAGTGGTTGTTTTTACATTTAACAATTTTTACTGAATATTCATGTCAGTGCTATAGTTACTGTCATGAATATTCAGTGGAATTTTGTTTGGTTTTGGGTTTTGGTAGGTAGGCGGGTGAATTACACATTAATAATTTCTGCTGTTTATATTTATTTTTAGGTGATAGATTTTATATTATTTATATTTTCTTACCTTTGTGAGATGATTTCTGACTATCCGAGGAACTTCTTGCAAGGCGTACTGCATATTGTGTCAGTAGCAAGCTTGAATTTTTAAAGATATAGGTTACTATTTATATGGGTCGACTTTAGAGCTGTGCATTGAATACAGTGAATGTGTTATATGGTCGGGCAAATGAAAGTTGGGTATTTGCAGTTTCAGTCTTTTGTGATATGGTATTTCAGGTTTGTGAAGTAGACCCATATACAAAGTAGCAGCAGTTCAGAAGGCATACAGTATGAACTGCAATAGAATACTGACACTTCATTTAACTGGCAGTGCAGAATGTAGGCAGTTCAGAATGAAGATAATGCTAAGCACATTTGTATGAGCATTGATGGGTTAGGTTAACAGTAAGAGTTATGTAAACTGATAGTTTTAGTGTAGTGGCGTTTTGTTGGTGAATGTTTTAGTGTCTGAGCCTTCCTTGTTTAGTTGTAATGCTACAGAACAGTTTTTTCTAAGCTAAGCTGCAGGGTTAGCATGCATTAGTAAGGTTGTCCAGGGGCAAAAATAATCCGCAGTTCAATATAATCAGGGCTCCAATTTTTTTTTCATAAGCAGCATTCGTAGAAAAATAAGACTTAATAATGTCAGTCATTCTCAACAACTTTCTTACATTCTTTACAAGTGTGTAGTAATGCTAAACCTCCAAATCTCATTCCTATTCAGTGGTTTTATTGGATTTCTCACAGAGATTATAGTAAATCAAACTTAAACCATCAGCCTAAACATCTCTTTTGCAAGCCAATAATTTAACTCAGGAAACTCAGAAACACCTTCATTTGCCACATCTGTTAACCTTCTGAAAACTCTTCTGTTAAATCATCTATCACCTCAGAATTCAGAAATCTAAATCTTAGCTGGGTAATGGACATGAAATACCTCTTCCTGCAGATGATTCCTATTACGTTTTTGCCTTATTTCTGTTTGGCTGCCTGTCTTAGCTTTAGACACAGTTGCCATGAGGTTCTACAGCCAAAACTATGACACAATATATGAAATTAATTTAGAGCAATATATGAAATGAATTTAGAAAATCAAGCCGTAAGAAGACCACATAATACAAGGCTATGTAAAATAAAATAAAATTCTCAAAATCAACAAAGAAAAAAGTTAATGATGAAAAACTACGCCTAAGCGAATAATAAAGCTAAATAGAATGAAAAAATTAATAAAGATTTGCAACTTCATAAACTCTTGGAGCTGACAGGCTACAGCTCAAACCTGTAAGGTCCATGGTTTGTGACTGGCACAAGTCTTGCACTAGCCTAAAAAATTTAAATTTTTGAAACACTACCCTGTGTTATTTGATATTCTGACCCAAATACTGGCTAATATAGCAGAAACATAATGGATGTGCCCAAAACCTAACTACCAAGACAATGCTAACATTACTTTTATAAATCCATGTCTCAATACATAAGAAAAAAAATTCAGATTTTTAGAAAATCTCTAAACAACAACAACAAAAAAATGAAAGTCCACCCACTTCAGTTTTCCTCCCATACCAAGCACAAAATCATCTCTCAAATTGTATGATTTAAACGTGTGTCCAGATACCCTTATAAATTTACCTTACTTATTTCCTGTATGTAATGACAAAGCTCTACTCAATTTTAATATAAAAATAACTTCATAATTTCTTAATATTTTGACAGTATTTTTTATCAAACAATCTAGGAGTCCCACCTTGCAAACTATGCAGCTGTCATTGTATGAATGTTTAAAAATGCATGAGATTTTATACAGAATTACATAGTTCATGTAAAAGACTCTCATGAATACTACACTGAATATTTTGAGTGATAATATTAGAAAATAGAGAAATAATTAGTGCGTCTTAGTTTCCATACATCAAAGCCATAATGACCCTTAGATGGAGGGAAAATAGATAACATATATTCAAGCATTTATAACAAATGTTTTCAAGAAACTTTATGTTTATTATCCATCGCTGAACGTTACATATTTGAGATCTCTTTTAAATGTTTCAAGGAAATGATACTGTATTAAGAGACAGGCATTTAACTGTAAAAGTTGAGGCATTTCATTATAAATCAAGTGCATATTTTTATTGTTATGGAGATCAAATCTTAAGTTAGTCATATCTAGTATCTGTGAAATGTATACCTCTACCATTCTACATGTACCCTTTATATATGTAACCTATATTTTATCCATTGTAATGAGCTATACTAAATATTGTGCACAATCCTGGTCTATCTTTGGTATATATACACAGATATCTCTCTCTCTCTCTCTCTCTCCCTATATATATATATATATATATATATATATATATATATATATATATATATATATATATATACATATATATATAGATACAGAAATATATATATATATGTGTGTGTGTGTGGGTGTATCTATGTGTGCGTGTGTGTGTATATATATATATATATATATATATATATATATATATATATATATATATAAAATATATGGAAATATATAAAATATGTATATATATATATATATATATATATATATATATATATATATATATATATATATATGTACACACACACACACAAACACACACACACACACACGCACACACACACACACACACACACACACACACACACACACACACACACACAGTAAAATTTCGATGTTCCATGGCTTTGCTATTCTCAGCTTTCGCACTAAAGGGTTCAATATTATAACATTTGAAGTTTTTGAACTTCGATGTTATAATATAGACCCCATGAATTCATGTGTCAATCCATCACATGTAACTGACACATTTACTCAAAAAATTGCTTGCTGCTGTTATTTTTTTTAGTCTAGAGTGACCACTAACTTCCTTTTTTTGCCGTTGTTTTATACCACTCCTGTGTTATTACTATAATCCCCTCCTCAAAAGTTATCATAGTCATTAAAAATACCTCAGTTCTCCTATCTTGTCCCTCTTGGTTTATATGCTAATATGAATGCCATCTTTCCCCTGATGAATTCCCTCTGATTGTTCCTTAAAAGCCCTTTTTGTCACTGAGTTGTTCTTCTACTTAAAAGGCAATGTGTTCTAGCAATATTAAAATTCACTTCACCTACCTATTGTGTATGATGAACCATATCAAATCCTTAATCTTAACCTCTGCATTTTTAGATATTTCTTGGTGCCCAAAAGTGTTTCTTACAGGGCTAGGAATGAAGTTGTGTCTGTGTTTGCCACAGAAAGTAGCATAAATCTTTTAATGTGGTTTCTAAGTCCATTTACATTTCATGACAGTGGAACCGTCCCAAGCTTCCTTACTGCACTATGGGCAACTCAGTTACCCATTGAGCAGCATTGTCACACTTATCCATAGCCTTCAATAGAAAAAGCACCTGATAATTCTAGAGCAAAAACTGGGCAAACTAGTCCACTTCTTTCCCTAATAGTACATAGGGTAAAAACCTGCTGTAATGGATGGGCAGTTTCCCATCATTTGTAGATAAAACCACAACGAGGTGACAGACATAACTACTAACATCATAACTGGTAGTTATGTCTAAAGAAGCATCCCTCTTAGATGTGAAAGTGCTTACATTGTTTTTCTTTTGTTTGTGTTATTCTAGTAATTAAAATTTTCAGGAACAGAATCGTGTCTGTCAACTGATCGTGGTTTATCTACAGTTTTTTATTTTCTTTGAGGTGCTTCATTTTCTGACTGTTGTTTTTGTTAGTTTAGTTTCCCATCATTTCACTGGCCAGCCTGATTGACATGGGCATCCTGAGGCAATATAGTAATTGTCTTATGTATACTGACAACCACTGACTTATAAAACAAAATTACACTATGAAATTGGAATCAATTTTCTCATGTAACAACAAACCAGACATCAAACAGGTTGACAGCACAGACACATGTCATCTCTCACACAAAATGATGTCATGTCACATAAACCCACATACATAGCTATAGTCACTAGAAGCCTGTCAAAAGATCAGAGACCTCCCAAATGTAAACCACTTGCACACACTGCTATGCAAATGGAAACCACTACACATAATCACACACACACACACACCAGTGTCTCAGCAAATAAGCCCCTAAGGCAAAACACCTCAAAACCTAATGTCTTGGCCATAGGTGACTCCATAGTAAGACACACAGATGTCCCCCTCACCAGGTTAGACAAGAAGAAGGTCACGGTCATCTGTCTGTCAAGTGTCAGGATCCATCAAACCACTCAAGTCACTCATCAACAAGTACCATTATTACTCTGTCATAGTCCATGTTGAGGTGAATTACTTGATATGTCCCTCTCTTGACTATATGAAGAGAGACATGACTGATCTCTCAGGCTATGTGTCTCAGGCAGGTATGGCCCTAGCCCTAAGCAGCATTCTACCTTCACCCAGGATGATGCCACAATATAAACAAAAATGATCGACTTCAACGATTGGCTTAGCTTGTGTGTCAGTCCAGGGGATCCATTATCTGTCAGCCTGGGAAGACATAGTACACAGTCCATGCTGCTTTGCCAGACATGGTCTACACCTATCTCCTATAGACTTCTGGATAATGGCAAAGGTCCTTGCCTCCCCCATAGGGCATTTTTAAGCAATGTCAAAACAACAACATTTCCAAAGTAACAAAATCCAATTGAGATAAACTCAAGGTTCTGCTGCTTAATGCTAGAAGTCTAAACATGAAGCTGTACTCCCCAGAAGCACTCCTCACCTTAGAAGATGCTGATGTCTGTGCAGTCACTGAGACATGGTTCAAGGCCACTGAGAACACCCAGGCTAAGCAAGGCTATATTGCTTTCCACATACTCAGACCTCAAAATGAGCATGAAAGAACCAAAGATGGAGGTGTAGCCATCTTCATTAAAGTCAAGTACACTTTAAGACTGATCAGGTAGTACGACTTTCTCAAACTACTCCATGTCCAATTAGGCACAATACCGTTCCACATCATCGCTAGATGTAGGTCCCCACCATGAACCAAGAAAAACACACTGCCTACCTGAACTTACTGGAGTCACTTGCCAAAAGACCCAGCACCTTAGGCATGGAAGATTTCAACTATCCTTCCATCAGCTGAGTGACATACGTGAGTATGAACATGCTTGCCCAGAGGTTCTAGGACTTTGCCAATACAAATGCGCTGGAATAGATAGTCTGCACCCCCACAAATGGCTCAAATTTCCTAGACATAGTATTCACCAACACGGGGGTTCACTGCAGTCCCTCCATGTGATGACCTCCCTGGCAAGGTCAGATCATAAATCACTCTCATTCGAAGTAACTATTAAACCTACAACCAAGAACAGAGAAGCACTTGGAAACCACTATAAACTCAAAAAAGTGCTTGAGACAATGGAAACACCAACACCTCCACAGTGTAACGAAATGAAAAACCACACAGGAATGTATAACACGATAACACTGTATACTTTTTTGAGTTTATAACTATTAAACCTGTCAACACCACAAAAAAACTAAAAAACTTTTCCAAAGCAAACTGCAGCCTACTGAGTGATGGTATATTAAGTTTTACACCCACCACAATCACAGACAATGAAGATTCCTATGCAGAGGTGCTATTCATATGCCCTTTATGAACACTTAAGTAACTTATAGACTTGGCTGTACCTGAATGGATTAAAACCAGGTCCTCCTAAAAAAAACAAGCCACCCTGGTGGACCTCAAGTATAAGTAGGTTATATAACAAAAGGCAGAAACTGATGTCTAAGAACAAGAAAACACTGACTCAGTAGAGGAAGAGTTCCCTCCATGGCTTAAAAAACCAAATCAGAAATCTTGTAAAGTCCTCTAAAGCTAATTATGAAGCTAAAATCACATCCCTAGCTAAGGATAATGATAAGGCATTTTTAACTATGTCTGAAATCTAAAAGGGAATGCCGAGCTATGTGCCAAACTGCTAGCTGGCAGATTTGAAGCAAACCCCAACCCCCCCCGTCCCCACCAGCCATATCACAAAGCATACCTGACACCAGTCCTCTCCGTAGTAAACCCCCTTATCCCCGTCAGCCATATCACAAAGCATAGTTGACACCAGTCCTCTCCCTAGCAAAACCCAACCCCCTGTCCCTGCCAGCCATATCACAAAGCATAGCTGACACCAGTCCTCTCCCTAGCAAACCCCAGACCCCTGTCCCCACCAGCCATGTCACAAAGCATAACTGACACCAGTCCTCTCCCTAGCAAACCCCAACCCCCTGTCCCCGCCAGCCATATCACAAAGCATACCTGACACACATCCTCTCCCTAGTATCTTTACAGATCAAGTCATATCTGTGCTCTCCAAGGCCAAAAACATGACCTCATTGGGACAAGATGACATCCCAAATTGCTTATTAAGCAATCTAAAACAGGACCTAGTGGACTCACTTAGTGTTCTCTTTAACCAAAGCCTGAGAACTGGCTTTGTTCCAGCAGAGTGGAGAAAAACAACAGTGATCCCCATGCACAAAGGGGAGGCAACAACGTCTCTGGGAACTATAGACTCATAAGGATAACCAGCTTCATCTGCAAGGCCATGCAAAGAATCAACAAGGGCATAGGTGATCTTCAAACTCTAGCCCCAACCAGTTTGGTTCATTAAGGGTAGATCATGCTTTGTAAACCTAGCAGATTTCTTCCAGAAAGCCATAAAAACCCTGGATGAAGGTAAGACAGTGCATACTGCCTATCTTAACCTAGCCAAGGCTTTTGACACAATCTCCCACTCAGGTATCATTGAGAAACTCTCCCATTTGGGAGAGTTTTTATGAAGTATTCATGAAGATCCTGTGGAGCATAACAAAGATGCTAAATGGAGAGAAGTAAAATAAAGAATAAGAAGTTTAAAGGTACAAGATATGAAATGGGATGAAGTAACAGCTGGAGAGATTGAAACAAAGTTAAGAAAAGCCTCTAATTGGAAAACCCAGACCCAGATGTAGTACCTAACTTCTGGCTAAAACTATTAAGATCTTTGCACGAAGATTTAGCCATGAGTAAGAACTATTTATGCGCACACCCTGAACAGGCACCAGCCTGGTTAACAACAGGAAAAACAATACTCCTGCTTAACAGTGAACCTGAAAGTTACTCTAAAACTTATAGATCAATAACCGGCCTTCTGACAAAGTATAAACTATACACCATAATTGATGCTGACAGAATTTATAGTCATTTAGAAGAGAACCCAATTATGGCAATAGAACAAAAGGACAATAAAAGAAAGTCATATGGAACAAAGGATAATTTGTTGTTAAATAAAGTCATAGTGGAGAACTGTAAAAAGGGGAAGAATCTAAGTATGGCATGGATTGACTACAAAAAAGCATTTGACAATATCCCACATTTATAGATAAAAGAGTGTTAAAAATGTATAAGACACACCCTACACTGATCGATTACATTACAGTGACCATGAAATGGGCAAACTGCTTTGCAATTAAGCCACGATAAAGGACAAATTATTATTCCAGGGATAAAAATTTAAAGGGGGATATTTCAGGGTGACTCCCTGTCACTGCCGCTATTCTGTCTTGCCCTTAACCCATTAAGATGAATATTTAACAGATTAGGTCATGGCTATAATTTTGCTCCTAGAAAACAACAAAGTATAAAGACTTCTCATCTTCTCTTTGTCAATGATTTGAAATTGTATAGCTCATCAAATGAAGAACTGAAAGCACAGCTGCAAATGGTCAAAACTTTTTCAGATGATAGAAGACTGTCATTATGTCTTGATAAATGTGCAAAAGCAACCTTTAAAGCAGGAAAGTTGCAGCACCAAGAAAACATCAGTTTGAAACAAGAATATGATATAAAAGAACTGGAGCAAGAGGGAGTGTATAAATATTTGGGAAATTTTTGTAGGATCAACAATAAGACATGAACAAATGTGAAGAAAACTTACTAAGTAATATTTCAGAAGACTTAAATTAATTCTGAAAGCAGCGTTGACATCTATGAACAAAATTCAAGCTATAAACTAATTTGCTCTTCCTGTCCTAACTTATAGTTTTGGAATGACTGCCTGGCGCCAAAAGGTGTTGGATATATTAGATGGAAAACAAGAAGGATGCTTCATGCTCATCAAATGATTTATAAAAATCAGTGCATACCAAGATTATATATTTATATTATATATATATTCCCCGTTGCAAAAGAGGTATGGGCCTCCTTGAAACTGATTACTTGTATAGATCTGCAATTGTGGGACTGCACACATATCTGCTGACCTCACAAGACCCAAGCGTAGTGAAAGTTTTGAAACATGAGGAGAATAAATTTAAGATGACTTCCCTGCTTAGTCTAGCAGAAGCATATTGGCATCTATCAGGAATAATCAAACAAGAAGTAGATAAAAGTCAGGCAGCAACTGAATTTGCCAAAAAACAAAAGAAAAAATAGGTGAAGGATCCCATGAGAAGGCAAGAAATGTGGAAAATGCATAAATATAGTTGCAAGTATAGAAAACTTCAGGAAGAACCTCATGTTGATCAGCACAGAAAGCAGTAATGGTTACGGAGAGGATATTCAAACCAAAAGATGAAATATTAATATCAGCAGCCCAAGATAGTAGGCTACATGCACATTGGTTTACAAAGTCCATTGAACATGTGGGAGAACTAGACAAATGTAGGTTTTGTAAAACAGAATTGGAAACAGTTGCACACCTTTCTGCTGGTTGTGACATACTAATGACAGAAGGGTTGTATACTGACAGGCATAATAATGTGGCAAGACTGTTGTACTTGGGATTGTGCAAACATTATGAAGTGGCTGAAAAACACAGGAAACATGAGCCACAAAGCATCATAGAAAATGATGAAGTCTACATCACATGGGGTCACCCATTACCAACAGTCCAAAAGATAGATGTGAGAAAAACAGATATAGCAGTCCATGAAAAGAAGACAAAAGTAGCATTGATCATTGAAATCACTACACCCAGTGACTACAGTGTTTTGCATACAGAGACACAGTCATAAAATGTTAGGATTTACAGGCAGAAATGAGAGCAATGTGGAAGAAAGATACCCAGACAGTTCCAAAAGTAGTAGGAGCAATGGGTCTTAAAAAAAAGAATCTACAATCATATTTAGATATGTTACCAATACATGTAACTCCATACGAATTGCAGAAGGAGTCATTAGTGGACACATTGTGAGTGCTGCAAAGAGCACTTCTGGCTGACATCAAAGATTGAAAAAAATACTAATTTCATGAACTTTAATCATACTTTGACTTGGGAATGGGGTCCATTCCTGTCATGGTATTAGAAACCTAAAAGACTTGGAGAAGTTAAAAATGGGGGATTAGCCTTTACCTCACTAGGTGGGTAGCCAATTAACTCACAGACAGAACACATACCATCAAAGTTGGTGACCACCTCTACCAACAGACCCATCCCCAGTGGCATACTGCAAGGATCTGTACTGGGGCCTTTACTATTTGAAATCTATTTCTTGGAAGTCCAGGCTAGCAACCAGGTTCAAATTGGGTGGAATCATTGAGCCCCCCCCCCCCCCAATGATGTTAACATATTACAGGAGGAATTAACACAGAGAAATGACTGTGACAAAGCCACAGTCAAACTAAATACAAAAAATATATTATTATTCCCTTTGGCAAAGCATAACTCCCTGTATATTACAATATTGAAAGCATCTCTCTAATTTCAAACCCAGTGGTGTAAGATCTGGGAATACAGATTTCAATCCGAACTTTGACCAACAAGTTTCCATAGTGATAAGGAAAGCCTTCTATGTTGTGTAGGTCATAAGTAAGGTCATTCCAGGTCTAAGGATGTTATAACTCCACTGTACTTGATCATCCTCAGACTATTAATAGTGGACAATGCTTCCTTCTGCATGTACTTCACCAGACACCTACAGCATCGGGAGAGACCACAGAGGGTTCTCACCAAGAAAATACAGGGCCTCCAAACCATGACTT
This sequence comes from Protopterus annectens, assembly GCF_019279795.1. Taxonomy (NCBI): domain Eukaryota; kingdom Metazoa; phylum Chordata; order Ceratodontiformes; family Protopteridae; genus Protopterus; species Protopterus annectens. Next base: position 1,295,532,054 of record NC_056739.1, read on the forward strand.
ACATGGATAGATTGAAAGCCCTGTCACTGTACTCTGTATCATTTAGGCTGTTAACAGGTGACTTGTGCCTGACCTACAGGGCAGTCTCTGACCCTGCCCTGATGGAAATGTTGCACATCTGCAAGTCAAATGGCACAAGAGTTACTTGCTCTAAGGATCTTAACCTAGCCTGTGACACTAACAGAACATGCCGGAGAGACAGATGTATCTCCCTGATATTGCTGCTACTCTGAAATAAACATCCAGTTCATGTGAAGCAGAGCTTCTTACTGACCCTATTCAAGCATAACCTGGACAAATAGATTTGAGACTGCAAATTCATCCTGGTGGTGGCACCCATGTCCCTCATGGATAGTCAGTGTTTATCACAGACTTACATCCATCTAACCAAGGAAAATTGATGCAACTCAGGATTAACATGTCTCACCTTGCAAGGGCTCTAGGGCCACTAGCCTACTAACATCTTATCAACCTATGTCAGCACTGAATCCTTCCACTGAATCTTTAGCAATTCCATCTTATTTAACAAAAAGCTACTATTACTCATATTGCTCTGTTTTCATGTCTCCCATCTTCCTCTTAGTCCAAAAGTTCCACATCCTTTGTAATTGTTTCCTTCTTTTGATCCAGTTTCTCACCTCTGCTCTACACCAATGACCTGACAGTTCTCTATAGCTTCTTCTTCTTCCTCACTGGAATCTTATCTGACATTTCCTTGTATATTACTACAGGTCATAATAGCCATATTGTCAATTTCCCTTAGATTTTTTATCCTTATCTATCTTACTCATCTGTCTTCACTTTGTCTAATAAACAACTCATGTTCCCATATCACCCTGCACCCAGACTGCATTATTTAACCCTTACACTTCTGTAGTGACTTTCAAGGTGGGGTTTTTGCTCCCAGAGGCCTAGTTAAGACAGGATGAAGGGATTAACTGCCTCAGGCAGTGTTATGCTGGTGTGGTTGTCTGATCCTCTTCACTATTTAATGCATATTGGCTTTTAAAAGCCAGTATTGCATTTCTGGTCAAACCTAAATGTTGTAGCTCTCCCTGTCTAAACTACAACAATTAATTGCCACATTGTAACAAGCAGTATGTTACCATATAAAATATTTATTTTTTTAACTAAAACCTGAGCTTTGTAGTGCTCTGTGCAGGTTATAAACTGTAGCAACTAGTTTAAAAGTAAAAAAAGGGAATTACTCTGCTACAATTTAAAAGAAAAAATATATTTTTTTTTTTGTGAGAAAGAAGGAGGAGTAGGGACCAGAAATGGGACCTGATTGGCCCCTGCTGCAGGAGGGAGTGGGCATCTATCTGGATACCTGACTGCCAGTAGAAGGAGCAGATTGTTTTTTTTTTCATCTTTTCTCTTTTTTTTAACTAAGAGCTCATGCAGAAAGGCATACCATACAATCAATATCTGTCAGAGTAAGAAAAACCTTATTGAGCATGTGAATATGTAAATAAATGTCAGGATATTTACATATAAGGTGTGTTACATATGGTACAAGGGATGCTCATAAACCCTAACTCAGGCCATAGTTCCTTAGTCCTAACTATAGTCTAACTATGATTCTAAACCCTAATACAAACATTAGTGAAATTAATTCTTCTACAAACAGACTACTCACCTTAATTATATAGAAATATACATATATTTATATATTCTTTTAATATTCAGTGCTTTATATTTATGCATAATTTACTACATTATGTCTTTTTAAAGTATTTAATAGTCGCTGGTTGTTTAAGATCATGTGACTTTTAGTTTTGATAAAAATTTTGAAAATTAACTTTATGGGTTGTTTTGATGAAGTCTGCAATATTGTGAAGGTAGGTGAAAGTGCTAACTAATAAACTTAGCACTTGTTTTTGCAAAGTTGGGTCAGAGATTCACAAGTTTTGGGTTGCTGTCAGTCCAATTCTTTTGTTTGTGTTAACTATATCCCTAACTGTGTTTGTGTTAACTATATCCCTAACTGCAAACTTACAGAGTCAAGAAAAATTAAAGCAAAAAGCATTTTCCATGTACCTAGCAGCTTTCATTAAAATCCAAAATATGAAAATAAGTCCCAAATTGCTGTTCAACTATGAACATCTAAGTTAGCAGACTAACGGTCTATAAGGGCTACTTCCAAAGTAAGCCTGCTCCAGAGCAAAGCAATCTGCCATATATCTGTTACTATAGATTTGCTATGGGCTATGAATGTAAAGAACAGGTGAATTTACCATTTTGGTTGCTGGGTTATACTATTATACTGGGGTGCATGACAGTGAGGTAATCCTAACACAGGTTTATTTACATAATGATGATTCTCTGGAATACAAGGGATGTCCATAAAGTGATTAGTGAGCAGCAATAATTCACAAAACATTTAATGCTGTTAAATGAACACTAACAAGTACATTATTTTTATTGTAAGAACGTTAGTATTATTTTTGAAATTACAAGAAACAGTGATCATGTGAAATGCACGATTACATTATTCACAGCATGTATCCTTTTTGAAAATACTGTCATTACTTCACAATGTATAATACAATATATTTTGATGCTTCTAAAGAAAATGTTGTTTTTATAAAGCTTTAAAAGTTTTCTGTGTAGAACTCATAATGTGTGTGTGTGGGCATGTGGAAGACAGAGAGACAGACTCTGCTGATATATATGGAGAAAAGAAGGAGATATATTACTGTGCCAGAGAAAACAAGAGCAAACTACATACCCCATAAGCAAGTACTGAAATGATTACACCATGTTTCATGTGCAGATTGTTTCCTAGCAAAAATGACAACTCACTACATAAGCTAATGCAAAACAACCTTCGCCCGTCATCTATATTTAGAGGAAAATGAACAAGAGACAATACTAACAGATGCATACACTGATGAATGTGAGCAGATAGGTTTGCACACGTGCAGAAGATTAAAGCAACATGAACAGTATTTAGAGAGCAGTATTACAAGGTCAGGCAGTAGGCCTGTGGTCTGAACAAGAAAAAGTGCTGATACATGACTCAAGAAAACCCTTGGGTCCAGTTTTCTCTTTCAGACTATTACAGGTGACTAGAGATAAAACTCTTGAATATGCGTGCAAAAGATCATTTGGTTTAACTTGTATTGTGAATTCAGTTTTCTTAGTAGTAGCCAAAGCCTACAACTCATCTGGTCACATGCATAGTCATAAATGACAAGAGTGTTTTCTTTACATTTTTGTGTCTTTTGTTTTTAGTCTATGTGTTCCCCAGAAAATAAGCAAAATAAATTAAAATAAATGCATTTACTTAAACATCAGGACATCCACTGTTATTATGATTTGGCTTTGTGGAGAAAAAAAAAACAGAATTAGTCAATAGCTACAAACCATATCATCGTATCAGGTCTGCTAATGTTTCCATAAGTATGTCATCAGTATAAGAAATTATCATAAACCAGTTTATACAACTATATGTGCTGACTCCCCTGAAGTTTAGCTGGTTCAGCAAGTGCCCTGTGCCAGTACCATGAACCAGGACCCCACCCCTTCAGCTTGAGTGAAGAGCAAAAAGACAGTTCACTGCAATAAGCCAATTACTATAAGAGATCGGCTTACTACAATTAGCCCATGCCCCACCGCCAGCTCATCCACTGAAGAGCAAAATTAAAAGGATGTTTCTTCTACTGGAACACCATCCAGGTGGCCAGATGCATGGTACACAACCCCTCCCTCTTGCCCCAGCCATTCAGGTCCCATTTCTGTACACTGCCCCTAACCCTCGTTCAACACATTTAAAAAAATAAATAAGTAATTTCTTCTTCTTTTAAACTGTAGCAATCTGTTTGCTACAGCTTATACCCTGCCTACATGTAGCAGTACAGCACTCAAGTTTTAGCTTAAAACATTTGTCTTTATAAAATGCAGCAAACTGCCTGCTACAAATATAACATCAAGCAGTCCCAACACCCTGACAAGTCTTGCATCAGTGGTGCATTAGCTAACGCTCACCCCTTTGGTGCAGAAGGCTGTGGGTTCTAATCCCACAACAGGTAGCTCAGTTGGTGACATCAGATGTTCAGCATAAGAATAACTGCTAAACTTGTGAGTGTATCTTACTTCAGAAGAAACATTAACCTGAGGTCCCATCTGCTTGAGCTGATGGTGGATGTAAAAGATCCAACAGCAATTATACAAAAAGAGTAAGGGCCCTTTATCTACTACAACATAAACAAACATTATTTACATATTTATATATCTATAAAATGTATATATTTACAGGCACATATATACACATTTCTATTTTTTGCTATTTATCATTTCTGTTATAACATCTTCATTGTTACTCTTTCATAATTACCCCGACTCCTTCTTTCACAACCATAATCTAATTTTTCACAATATATCTGACAAAATCCATTTCCTATTAAACAAAATTTAATTTAATTCAATATTACATTCCAAATAACCCATATTACATAAAATAAATTATCTACCCTTCTCACATATATTCTTTTTGTTCTTATAATATCCAAATTTATATAATTTATGTCATTAATATTCTCAAAAAATTCTCTTTACAACTTTTTCCAGAGTTTCACCACTCTTTTACATTTAAAAAAATGATCTGTTGTCTCTTCCTCCCCACAATACCTCTAACTTTCTCTATATCATCATTTTTTTTTATTTTCCATATTAGTATTTTTCCTTGATAGTTTTAAGTTTCTTGATTTACATATTTTTCTTGTTTTCTTATTTTCATCATCGCCCAGATCATTTTATACTGGTCTATATTAGAACACCGAACATTCAAAATGTCGACTGTTCTAATATCGAACCCTACCAATCGAAAATACTAAACATTGAACATTCAGAACAGCAAATTTTTTCCTAGGGAAAAAAATTGCTGTTCCAAAACACATACACACAACACATGCACACTAAACAAACAGCAATCCACACACATACACCTAACCCTACACTAAACTATATACACACCACTAGCTATCCACTTACCTTAACTCAAACCCTAACCCTAAGGTCCATCACTATCGAACAGTCACCTCACCCGTGCCCTAACCCTAACTCACCTAACCCCCCCAACCTTCATGTCCACACAATCACACAAATACCTAACCCGCACTCAAACACACACTTACCTGAACCCGACTCATAACTTTCCACCAGAGTGCTGAAAATACCGAAGCAACAGAAACGGAAAACCAAATTCTTTCCCAAGGAAAAAAAATTTGTTTTTCTGTTTCTTCGATAATTTCAGCGTTCACTGAAAACAGGTCAATATTAGAACACTCGATATTTTAAATGTTCGTTGTTCTAATATAGACCCTTTTTATACTTATATTTAGACATTCTCACTATTAATTTCTCATTCTCTTCCTTTACCCATTTTAATACTCTATACAAGTTAAAAAAAAGTAGAACAAACAACTGGATTTAGTAGCTCCAATCCCCCCTTCATCTTCACTCATATACAATACACCTCTTTTCAAATGGTTTAACGTTGAACTCCATATGAAAGAAAACACCAATTGCAAAATTTTCTTTTCATACTTTTCTGGGGTCATATAAACATTTGACACATACGTGATTTTCTCATTAATACAGAATTCACCAGATAAGATTTTTTTCTGAATGCTAATCTATATTTCCTCCACAGAAGACACATTTCTTTCATTTGCTTCATCAAACCATTGTATTACATCATAACTACATCATTTTTCCCAAATTGTATTCCTAGCAAGGAGACTTCATTCATTGAAAAATACACACCCCCAATTTTCACCACATCACCCAAACCCTTGCTTTCATCTTTAGTCAAGGTCATTCCCATTTCCTTTAAGCATCCTTTAAGACAAACCAAAACATCCCTCATCCATATTTTGTTCTTAGCACTATATCATCAGCACATTTCAAAACTACTAGAATCCCCACCTGTTTATTTTTAAACAGGAAGGTATATGCTATTTCGTTTTGTATCACATATCTAGCATCTTTCATTTTATAAGCTACTTTACTCACCATCACATTCACTATCAGTGCAAACAATATTCCACACATGGGACATCCTTGTCGTATACCACAATTCTTGCATATTTCACATATTTCTTTACTCAGCCACCCATTCACTAACACTCTTCCTCTATTAATTTTATATGCTGACATATGTGCTCTACTAATTCTATTACTTATTCCGTACTTCTTCATAACATCCCACAAAACATCATGTATTACCATATCAAATCCCTTGCTAATATCACCTACCATAAACTTCACATCTTCTCCTTTACTTACAATATCATCTACAGTTTTTCTCACAACCAATAACAATTCTTGATATCCCTTCCCTTTTATACTAGATGTATATTTTCCATAATATCCCTTTTCCTTCCTTTTATTCTCCTGTGTTCTCATAAATGATATAATCTGTGTTATTTAAGGTGACGGGTCTCTTTTTTATTTATTTCTTCTCATCTTTCTTCTATATAAATTTTAATATCCAACTACATAACCCTTCATAAACAAACCCTTCCTTCAACCATTCATTCAGTGTATTTACAAAATACTCTCTTTGCCAGTCCATCAATGTCTTATATACTCCATAACCTATACCATGTGGGCCTAATACTGAATCAACATCCACTTTCCTAAGTACTTCATCCAATTCACTAATACTAATTTATTTTTCAAATTCTTCCTTAACTCGTTCTGGATTTTTATTTTACTTTCCATTCTATCTCTGTTTTCCTTCGTTTTACTCTTGTACATATTCAACATGCTGTACTACAATACTCATAATTTGTTCTTGTGTTCTTTTCACCCCTCCTTTCACGTTTTTCAGTCCTCTCATATTAATATTCTCCTTTACTATTTAACCAAATATACAGATACTTCCACCCCCCCCCCTTGAAATAATATCTCTGCCTAAACAGTAATGCCTTACCTTTTCATAGGTTCATAGGTTCATACTAGGCTATCTGCCCTAGGGCATTTATAAGCCTAGCCAGAGTATGTTTGGCTTTCGCCACCCATTTTAAATTAATTTTGCTATGCCCTTTTTCGAGGTTAGTATACTGTGCCTCTGTCTAACAGTGACACAGAAGTGATACCCGGGGTAAACCTATGATCTCCCATCCACTCATCAAGATTCCTCTTGAAGAGAGTCAATGAGGGACTCTGCCTAGCCTGGACTGGGATTTTATTCCATAGTGAAGGGAGCCTCTGGGTTATGAATCTGTCCCTCCAGCATGTCCTATTTATTTCAGTGCTGAGGTTCAAGTCTCTCAAGCGTGTAGCTCGATGGGATTTGGATTTTTTGAGGTGCAGCATGTCCCTTAATTCCGGGTTGGACATGGCCTTATACGTCAGGCACAGGTCACCTCTGAGCAGTCAGTATGCCACTGAGTAGAGCTGGAGTTTCTTTAACCAGGCAGCATATGGCATCTGTTTGAGCCCTTTGATCCTCTTGGTGAGGTACTTTTGGGGTCTTTCCAGTTGCTGCAGGTGTTTGGTAAGGTACATCCCAAAAGGGGCATTGTACTCAATTATGGGCCTGATGAGGGATGAGTAAAGAGGCATGATGACCTCCCCTAATCTAGATGTGAATCCCTTCATGATTAGGTGGGCTATATAAAATGGTTTTCTAACCACTTTGGCCATGTGGTTGTCAAATGAGAGATTGCTATCAACTTGGGTCCCCAGGTCCCTAATGACTTCTTCTGTACTTAATGGATTACCACCTATGTGGTAATTTGTGGGCACTTTGCTTTTGCCAAAGGGGATGACTATACACTTTTGGCATTTAGCTTGAGGCCATGGCTCTGGCACCAGTTGTCTGTTTCTATGAGGCCCTTTTGGAGGATGCTTGTGTCGGCTGGAGAGTCGATTATGGCACCCAGTTTGCAGTCATCTGCGAACTTGGTCAGCCACAGTCCTTCCGTGTTGGCCTGTACCTCCGAGAAATATATACCAAACAAGAGAGGTCCCAGGACTGAGCCTTGTGGGATGCCACTTGTAACTGGTTTGAAGTCTGACATGGCTCCAGCAATTCTAACCATGTGGGTTCTGTCCTTGAGCCAGTTTGCAACCCATCTAGTGACATAGGGGTTTATATTTAAGCTGGTGAGCTTATCTATAATGCCCGAGTGGGGTATTGTATCGAAGGCTTTTGTGAGGTCCAGATAGGCTGTGTGGACCACCTTCCCTTCATCAATGGCCTTGGTGACTGTTTCAAAGAAGTCAACCAGGTTTAAGAGGCAGGATCTGCCCTTAACAAAGCCAAACTGGGTAGGATCCAGTGTCTATAGGTCCCCAATATCTTTATTTATGAGGTCCATAATGATCCTTTCCATAGCTTTTCAGACCAAGCTAGTCAGGCTTATGGGGCGATAGTTTCCAGGGTCCATTGAGGCACCACCTTTGTGGAGAGGGACCACTGTTGCTGTACGCCACTCTTTGGGTACATATCCTGTAGTAAGGCTGAGATTGAACAGTAGTTTTATGTTTGGGTTTAGCTCTTCTTGGAGTTCATGTAGGACGCAGCCTGGGACACCATCTGGTCCCATTGATGCTGTGTTTTTTGCTTTGGAGAGGGTGGCTCCCACCTGAGCATCTGAGATGTCGGGGGGGCAGCACTCTGCTGGGATAGATATTTGCCCTTTTGGTGGGGAGGGGGGGGGGAGTTTGCGCTGAACCTGTCAGCTAGGATGTTGGCAATGTCTGTGGGATCAGTGTATTTTTTGTCATTTTGGACTAATTCTGAGCATATCTGTGAATTCCCACCCAGGTTCCTAACATAACTAAAGAAAGCCTTGTGATTATCTTTAGTGTCCTGTGCAATTTTTCTCTCGAAGCTGGCCTTTGACGATTTTATGAGTGCCCTTAGTTTTTTGCTAATACTGATCAGAGATGCCTTCCCTTTTTGGGATTTTGCTCTATCATGTAGTAGCTTCCTCCTTCTATTGTATAGTTTGTTTATGGCTGGGGTCCACCAGACAGGTCGTCTGCCTTTGGAGGATTGGGTCTTGGTTTTATTTGGGATTGCATAATCTATGCATTTTCCTTGCTTTGTTTTACATATTTCTTTTTTCCATATTATAATATTCTCTTTCATTACTCACTACATTCTCTAATACATTTCTGTACATTTCCCTATGCTTCACTTTATCTTCCTTTCTTGCATCATCATGCCATTGAAATAACAATAGTTTTTAGACTACTTCTTAAATTCACTCCAACATTTAGAGCAGTCTTCATTGGCTGATTATATGATCCTTCCACAATTGCAATACTTTCCCTTCTCTAGTTTCATCCCATAATTACTCATTTCTTTCTGCAGAAGGGTGATATAAACGCATTCTATGAACACCTTCAGGAATGCATGGATCATGCGATCCCAAATAAAACCAAGACCCAATCCTCCAAAGGCAGATGTCCTGTCTGGTGGATCCCAGCCATAAACAAACTATACAATAGAAGGAGGAAGCTACTAAATGATAGAGCAAAATCCCAAAAAGGGAAGGCATCACTGATCAGTATTAGCAAAAAACTACGGGCACTCATAAAATTGTCTAAGGCCAGCTTCGAGAGAAAAATTGCACAGGACACTAAGGATAATCACAAGGCTTTCTTTAGTTATGTTAGGAACCTGGGTGGGAATTCCCAGATATGCTCAGAATTAGTCCAAAATGACAAAAAATACACTGAACCCACAGACATTGCCAACATGATGAGTGGATGGGAGATCGTAGGTTTACCCCGGGTATCACTTCTGTGTCACTGTTAGACAGAGGCACAGTATACTAACCTCGAAAAAGGGCATAGCAAAATAAATTTAAAATGGGTGGCGAAAGCCAAACACATTCTGGCTAGGCTTATAAATGCCCTAGGGCAGATAGCCTAGTATAAACCTATGAACCTATGAACCTATGATTGTATTAAGAAGACAAAAGGGCTTAAAGCTTTTTTTTATTAGTTTAGGATTTAACTATTTTTGTTGTATTTTTGGTGCATGAGTGGACTCATCACTGCATTTTTGGTTGTGAGATATGTAGATATATATACATATATATATATATATATATATATATATATATATATATATATATATATGTATATATATATATACACACATACACACATGTAATTGTATGTGCATATATACATGTGTCATTTAAAAAGTATAAGGTACTAAATGTAGATAGTGACAATGTAGACTACCTGTATGGACTGGGCAAAGAGTTAATAACGTGATATTACTTTTATACATACTTTGGTATCTTAATATTGAAAGATCTAACAATCTAAAACATATTTTGGTATCATAAGGACTGATACATTTTGCTAGAAGTTCTCTAGTCTGAGTACATTTATTTAAAATCATGATAATATCAACACTAGAATATGGAGCAGGATTTTGCTCCTACAAGGAAGATTTTAGAAAGTTGGAGCAATTTCCATCTGTACTCCATTTAAAACTGATTGGTTGTTGTATGCTGACCTTACATAGGACTAAAATGCCTACATGATAACCTTACTAAAGTTACTTTAGACTTGACTTTTAACTCTCATGTTAGGTCAACTAGAAATAATAGTTTGTTTGTTAGATGCTACTGGCTGATTAAGTTTAACAGGACTGAGCCATTTAAAGTTTGAGCAGACAGAATACTGGTTTATTTATTTGCTTATATATTGTATATCCTTACTTATATCTTTTGTATGTATGCCTTTGCCAACATATTGTACATTTGTTTCATTGGGTTTTATAACCTTTTGTATGTACATTACTTATTAATTACAATTATTATACTATATTATTTATATTATGCATGTATGTGTTATTTATTACTTATTATACAACATACAACGACCCCCCCATTAATATTCCAAAACATGCATGCTGATTGGTCAGTGTGCACGTTGTAAATCAGAGTTATAGTAATGGAAGAAGGTCCTGTCGCCTGAACTTTTTCCATTAGTATAACTTTTTTTTTTTTTTACAGCAACGGAGAACGCAGGATCTCCATTGCTTTTTAGAACCTGTCTCGTTATGTTAAATGAGTTTAACATTGCGAGACAGCTTTAAAAAAAGTAACAGAGATCTTCCTATCTCCATTGCTTTTTTTAAAGCTGTCTCGCTATGTTAAATGGGTTTAACATAGCGAGACAGCTTTAAAAAAAGCAAAGGAGAATCTCTGTTGCTTTTTTTAAAGCTGTCGCGCTATGATAAACTCCTTTAACATAGCAAGACACTTTGTAAAAAGCAACAGAGATCTTGCTTTCTCCATTGCTTTTTTCAAAACTGTCTCGCTATGTTAAATTGGTTTAACATAGCAAGACAGCTTTAAAAAAAGCAACGGAGATTCTCCGTTGCTTTTTTTAAAGCTGTCTCGCTATGTTAATCTCCTTTAACATAGCGGGACAGTTTTTAAAAAGCAACGGAGATTTTGCTTTCTCTGTTGCTTTTGCCCACAGCTCTGATGTACTGCAATAAGCATACACATGTGCAGTATATCAGTACTGCCGCACAATACCAGACAGCTGCGGAAGGGCAGCAAGGAGGCATTATACAATGCCATTATTTAAGAAAAGTAATTATTTTTTTTCTTAAATAATGTCATTGTATAATAGCAATAACCCACTTCTGGGTGTGGGTAATGCTGGATTTAGCCACGGTTGTCTTTGTTTGGCCACTCAGGCTACGCCCTCGTGACCAAACCACACCAACCGTGGGTAAATCCAGCATTACCCACACCCAGGCGTGGGTTATTGCTATATTATTTGCTTTTTATTTTTTGTATTTGGCCTTCGCATTTGCCTGTTTGTTCTGAAAAGGGTCGCTACTTACCTCATTAACAAATGTTAAATAAATGAAAAGGGTCTCTACTTCCTCATTAACAAATGTTAAACAAATGAAAAGGGTCTCTACTTCCTCATTAACAAATGTTAAACAAATGGAAAGGGTCTCTACTTCCTCATTAACAAATGTTAAACAAATGAAAAGGGTCTCTACTTCCTCATTAACAAATGTTAAACAAATGAAAAGGGTCTCTACTTCCTCATTAACAAATGTTAAACAAATGAAAAGGGTCTCTACTTCCTCATTAACAAATGTTAAACAAATGAAAAGGGTCTCTACTTCCTCATTAACAAATGTTAAACAAATGAAAAGGGTCTCTACTTCCTCATTAACAAATGTTAAACAAATGAAAAGGGTCTCTACTTCCTCATTAACAAATGTTAAACAAATGAAAAGGGTCTCTACTTCCTCATTAACAAATGTTAAACAAATGAAAAGGGTCTCTACTTCCTCATTAACAAATGTTAAACAAATGAAAAGGGTCTCTACTTCCTCATTAACAAATGTTAAACAAATGAAAAGGGTCTCTACTTCCTCATTAACAAATGTTAAACAAATGAAAAGTGTCGCTACTTCCTCATTAACAAATGTTAAACAAATGAAAAGGGTCTCTACTTCCTCATTAACAAATGTTAAACAAATGAAAAGGGTCTCTACTTCCTCATTAACAAATGTTAAACAAATGAAAAGGGTCTCTACTTCCTCATTAACAAATGTTAAACAAAGGAAAAGGGTCTCTACTTCCTCATTAACAAATGTTAAACAAATAAAAAGGGTCTCTACTTCCTCATTAACAAATGTTAAACAAATGAAAAGGGTCTCTACTTCCTCATTAACAAATGTTAAACAAATGAAAAGGGTCTCTACTTCCTCATTAACAAATGTTAAACAAATGAAAACGGTCTCTACTTCCTCATTAACAAATGTTAAACAAATGAAAAGCGTCTCTACTTCCTCTTTAACAAATGTTAAACAAATGAAAAGGGTCTCTACTTCCTCATTAACAAATGTTAAACAAATGAAAAGGGTCTCTGCTTCCTCATTAACAAATGTTAAACAAATGAAAAGGGTCTCTACTTCCTCATTAACAAATGTTAAACAAATGAAAAGAAGAGGGAAAAGAATGGCCCTCTGAGATATGAGCCGCTGTAATCATAGCAATCATTCAGACTACAATAGATCATTGGTTTGATGACAGAGCATACTGGCCTGTGTTGAATTGTAGAATGATTTCATATGTCCACATTTGAGGTCCTTAACCATACACCCACACTGAAACACTGATAAGAAAGGAAACATATATAACAGTATGTTATTTTTTTCTACGTATCATAGAAATGGCTATATGATCATTCATTCATTTTTGAATTCTGTGTCAGTTTTTCAATTCACAATACTGTGGAAGTTATAGAAGTCACTCAGTATCCTATCTGTGAAAACAAATTTACTTTCCCCATAGCTTTATATCTTCATGCTTTGTGTTCTTGTTGTCCCACACCTGTCTAACTTATTTATTTTTAATACAGAACTCATTTAGACTTTGTGGAGTCTCTTCAGGTATTATCCCGCTTTCAAGATTGAGTTTTACCTTTTGATCATCTGTTATGTTTTTTTTCAGAGGCCCCATTTAATAGTTGTTGCTGCTGTTTCTCCTCCGAATGTATAATATTTTCCGTTGCTGTTTAAGTCCAGATGTAATTTTTTCATCCCTTTGGCACTGAACTTAACCAGTTATTTTACCTTAATTGCCAAAGGCATTTTTATTGCTTTTTTTTATTATATTTCTGTTAATCTCCCTTGCTACTTATATACCATGCATGTGACTTGGCTGCTAGTATAATCAGTTTTGATACCAGGAAGAACATTAACACGTTTCTAAACCAGGTGCTTGGATTCATGTTCCAGCACTGACTTCTAATGTAACAGAAGGGCAGGAGTGCACTACTGATGGAGCCTTCTTCAGACAGCCCAAAGTCCCATCTGTCTAATTCAATAATATCTCAGTTGGATGTAAAATATCACTCAGCTCTTCCAACCAAAAAATATTAGTCAGTATGAAATCAAAACATTGCAGGCTTTCAACTTAATAGACAATAAATGGGACTGCCCCCATTTCTCCCTCCTGCATCACTCTGCTATTAAGCATCCTCTCATATAAATCGATTTTATATATTATTATTCTTCACTGTAACCTTTAGTCTGACTAGTGTTTAAAATACCCTGTCTCATAGTGGCCCTCTCTGAGTTAACATTGTTTTTCTGAATACCACCTAAATGGTTTGCAAACAAAGGTATTGTTAAAGTCTATGTAATATAAAGTTATGCCTATTTTTGCAGAAGCTAGTGATGTTAAATTAAATGTAAATAACATAGTGCCGGGCAATCCTAAAATCAAAATGAGATGTATGCTGCAGGTGAACATTTTTATCAATCAGTAGATGAGGCATATTTTAATTTTTGCCTATTTAAGAGAAAATAGCTGTTCATTAAACATTGCATGCATGCAAGAAACCTTTATACTTTGGGTTTAACTGTAAAGAGTTTATAAGTGTCACAGATTTAGACTCAACAAAATGTTGCAGTTAACGGTTCATGAAAGTATGGGTCTCTGTCATGTTAGGTTCATAGGCTGGTATTAGTTGTGCAGTCTAGGAGACTATTAATAAGCCTAGCCTAATTCCCCACTTGCGCCAAAGCTCTGTCTGGATAAATGTCTTGCTCAAGGTAACATAGATGGAAAATACAGGTTGAGGGAATCAAACCTTTAACACAAGTAACAGCTCATTAACAGCTCATAGCCTTATGCCTCTGTGCTGCCATTGAGGAGGAATAGCTTACACATTACAATTACTATATACCAATATTCTTGGAGACCTCTTTGTTGGTAAATATGAAAAATTTAGAACTTAAAATTTCCGATGAGGAATCTAAAGTAACGCATTAACAATAGGTGGATTAATTATACAGATGCTAAAATGTCAGTCAAAATGAAGTAATTTCACATATTAATGAAGAGTATTTTTGTTGGCTTAGACTGTTTACACTATTCCATTTAAAAGAATTATTGAAAATTTAAAATACACGCTTTATGTCTTGAACAAGACAGGTGTTTTTTTTATTATTAATGCGCTAAAACCATAATAAAATGTTTCACAGTTTATTGCTTGAAAAACTGGTAGTTAAAGCAGAATAAAAATGTGTTCACGTTTGTATTTACAAGGTGAGGAATAACAGATACAACTATGCCTAGTAATTTTGCAAGCAATTAATATAAATGTCAGGGAAATAATGAGGTTAAATAAATGAGTTCAGATTTCTATGACCTTGCTTCGACTACAGAAGAGCAAAGGCTATAACTTGAGCCCTGACTTAGTTTCGACTGTTTGTTTATCAGCTCTTTAGAGAGCTGCACAGTAGGCTGGAGTTCTCAGATAAGGAACGCATATACAAATAGTAGTACTGAATAATTTCTACAACATCTTTATTAAGAATTGTTCTGAAAAATGAAAGTAGCTTAAAACAGACATTATCATATGTTAGACATCAGTATAAACTAAAAGCAGTCTGTTTTTTTTTTTTGTTTTTGTTTTTTTTTTAACAGCAAAGCAGTCAAATGGATAAGGTAAAGTGCCTTTACTTAACAGTGATTTAAAGAAATGCAGTAGAGAAAGAGATCTGTTTTGGCTTGTGTTTGATAGCATTCATTTTTTTTTTCATTCACAGTTTTGTAGTCATGCTTTTATGAAATAGCTTTAATTATTTTGTACAGTACAGTGAATTATTTGTGTCATGTATATAACTTAATTAAACCTTTATATAAAGTATTAGGTAAGGCTGTGAATATAGACATCTCCTTGACTTTCATGTTAGAGCACAGTTATGTTCTAATAATGTTTATGTGCATTCCAGTGATGATAGCACGCTAGATGAAAAGTGTACATTCAGACAGGTTTTTTTTTGACTGGGTAAGTGCAAGGCTGATTAAAAAGAAACCTGGAAGCTATAAAGTAATTTTTCACGTTAAAGTAAAGAAACTCATTGGTGTCATTTAGATGTATCGATCTAATTAATTTTACTGTCCCTTTAGTATGTTGTACGTACTAAAGATGACATTCTCTGTGTTAAAAAAACAGATTAGACTTAATGATGCAATTATGACTTGCAGTTTAATTCAAAACCTATATTAAATGTTACTCTTGCATTTCAAATTTTAATAAATAGTTTTATCTTAATGGTATCAATCTGATAATACAGAAAAATATATTAAATATTATTCTTAAGTACAGGTTGATAGTATAGTATGGAAATCTGATGCTAGTGGCACTTGACAGATCGAAAGAAAAGGGATATCTCTCATGTCCCACTTTCTTCATTTCATCTGCAAACAAGAACGCACAAAGGCTGAAAAGTAGAAGTTCTGCCGAGCAAACTGTGTCTAAGGGTCGTGAGTCACAAGGGCACATTAAAGGAGGACATGTAATGTGACAGAGCTGAGGTATTTGGTATTAGTTTTTTCCAAGGATTATGAAGATGACAGTATAAATAAAAGTAGAAAAAATGGTGGCCCAGGATTTAAATCTTTGAAGGACAAAATACTGTGTTTGACATCCGATACCAGATGTCTTAAAAATCCTTCTTCAAGGTATGACTCATCATGTTCATTTTCCATTTCAGGATTGCAGGCCTAGAAAGGCACATGTTTTATTTTGTGGCTCATGATATTATGTTCTGAACACCTCTAAGATAAATATTTCATATGGGGATAGGCCGACATTCCTGCCAATGAACCTGTTAGCTGTGTCCTCCATGTATACTCATGTAAGTAGATACAACTTCAGAGTAAGAATCTGTTTAAAAAATAAAAAAGTAGAAAGAATAGGCACAGACTGAAGGAAGTGATGCAGCCTGGTACAATTAAAATTTCAAGGTAGATAGTGGCCAGCTCATATGTTGTGGCTTTTGTAAGCTGGGAGTTATTTTAATGAGATTTTTACTTGGGTAAATTAAACAAAAAGACTAAAAAAAGAGTTAAAGTGAAAAAAGAACTTGTTGAATGCTTGCATAACAGTCCATATTTCTCCTAGTAAACATTTCTCCTACACCTGGACTATGCATTCTTAAATTCATTTACATTTTTGAATCCTGTAACTCTTTAGAAAAGCTATTCTGATCAAGATTTTCAATGCTTAAACTCCTGCCTGGTTCCATCCTATTTACAAACTCGCTAATAGACCTTTTTCATGGGACAGCATCTGATTAACATTCAGAACATCTGCTAATTCCTGGAGCATCAGTGCATTTCCACTGATCTTCAAACCTGGCCTGAATTTATACACTGACTAAAACTAATCCGTCCCACCTTAGCTCACAACATAGTGCACAGATTCTGAGCTAGGCAATATACTCCTTGGAATATTAACTGCATTTTCTATTTTTTTCTGAAAACATATACAAAAAAAAAAAAAGAGAAATAAGCTAAAAAGGCACTTAATGCAAAACTGTTACAGATAATGTCTTCTCAATCTACTTATCTAACCCTGGAATAAACTACCTACTACTTTAAGAAAGAATCAGTCTTACAGCTCTTTGAAAATTCCATCTAAATAATACCTTCACCCTGAACCTTAAGAAAGGATTATTCTTAAAATAGCTTTATCAAAGCCCACTTTAGGCAACAGCTTCCAAATGCAAGAAATGACAGATGTGATACTACTTAAAAAAATAAAAAAATAAATAAATCAAGTAAGTAATCTTCACCAAGCTCTGATTCTACTACACGTTTTTCCTTTTCTCCAGCTCTTCACCTTTATTTTTTTTTTATTTTGCCTTTTTTATTTATTGATTTTCTTGTTATCTTTATTGTCTTCTACTTACTGTGCTCCCCTCATTCGTTCCCACCCTCATATTCTCTGTTCTCTCTGATACTCTGTCTGCAGAATTTGAGTGAGAATAACTTCTGCAAATACTGCGTGAACATGTATAATGATCCTTAGGTGTTTAATACTCCTTGTAGTAATGTACACAAAAATGAATGTACAGTGTTTCGTGTAGAGCATCTGCTCAAAGAGGAATATGTCCAGCTTTACAACCAAGTAATCTAAAGTAAAATAAATAGTGTCTATTACGGTTCAACTTATGTCAGTAGACTGTATCCTTTTGTTTTCAAACATCAGATTATGCTAGATGCTATCTACAAGGGCTCTCTGAATATTCATTTTTCTAACATTTTTTATTACACATCTCCACTGGAGTAGAGGGATAAAGCCCAGAGTAGATCCCAAGCCACCTACATTTGAGTAGAAGCTTAGGAGCCTATTGGAGCTGGCTTTGTGGAGGATGTACTCATGAGAACAGTCTCTGTAGTGGAAGCTCTGGAGGAATTCAAGAATCACACAAAGGTGCTTATCAAAATGTTTACAGGAGGGCATGAGAGCTGCTGGAGGAAAAGCTAAATAGTCCAAAGATACAAAATCAAATCAGCAGAAAATGCTAACATAAAATAATAACATGAGACTTGCTGGTCTAAAAATTAAAATGCGGTAAAACTTTTCTGACTTGGTAGGGGTGTATTATATTCTTATTCTTACTGGCTAAATAAAAACATAGCTAACTCAGAAGTTCTCCCTACCGGCTACAATATCATTAGACAAGACAGACCACTTCGTAAAAGGGGTGGAACTGCCTTACTGTACAAGTCCAACTTAACTGTCCATCAATTACCAAACTCCTACCCCTCCCGCAATAATTGGGACATACTTATCTCACAACTTCAACTTAACCCTAAAAAGGTCATCACCATAACTGTGATCTATATTCCACCTGGTAATACACCTGCTAGCCTTGAAGACTTCTTATCCTGGTGTTCTTCCACATACTCACAAGAAACCCTTATTCTGGGGGGCTTCAACCTAGATTGGTTTACCTGTATATCAGAACCACCAAGTAATCTATTAAATCTCCATGGCTGCCAGCAGCTAGTCCAAATTCCAACTAGATGTGATAAAAAATCTAAAAGGGAATCCATCCTTGACTGGGTCCTAACTAACAACCCCACATTGTACCCTCACACAGGCAGTCTCCCAGACACCTTAAGTGACCACAACATAATATAATTTATATGTAGTAGAACAAGCATATGCAAAACCATTAAGTATATATCCACTAGAAACACAAAAAAATTCTCCCCTGAGGTCCACAATACTTTACTCTGTAACTGTGACTGGACCCCCCTAAAAACCCTCCCACTTGACCAGGCTGTAGCATATTTCAACAAAATATTTCTACAACACCTAGACACTGTCACTCCATTGCACAAAATCAAGGATAGAACCTCTACAAACTCCTGGCTCAGTAAAAAAAACAAACAAATCCTCAAATCCAGAGACACTGCCTGGCTTTACTATCAAAAAAACAAAGAAACACAAAGCCTAACTAAGTACCAAGAACTGCACAACCGTGCAAAGAAAATGCATTAGGCTGGACAAAAAATCCTACTACACAACATTACAAACTAAATACCAACACAACCCGCAAACATTTTGGAAAAATGTAAACTAGCTACTAAAATCCACCCAAAAGGCTACCCCCAAACCAACCACCCCTGACACTAAAGTTCCCATCGAAACACAATTCAACTCCCACTTTGTGAACTCAATTCTATCCTTAGTATCACAGGACAGTTTCTTCCTCACTATCCCCCCCAACACAACTAACACTAATACAAGCTTTACCCTCAAAACAGTTTCCACCACTTCAATCAAAAGCATGCTTTCCAAACTAAAAACCTCATCAACAACAGCCGACCTACTCCCCAGCTATTTCTTGACACTCACAGCAGATGCTATTGCTAGCCCAGTCTCCACTCTCATAAACAGATCAGTTGTTGAAAACTATGTGCCCAAACTCTGGAAAATATCCTATGTTACACCTATACATAAAGGCGGGACCTCTGCTGAACTTAATAACTACAGACCCATTGCTTTACTCCCCCCCCCCCTGGCCAAAATCCTAGAAAAATGCATCCAAACCAAGATGCTAAACTATCTCCTAGACTGCAACATCCTGTCACCTACTCAGCATGGTTTCAGAGCTGCCCATAGTACCACTAGAGCCCTCCTCTGTTTCACAGACACAGTAAACCGTCTCAAAAATGAAGGCCTGCAAGTGTCAACTCTTTTTTTTGGATATGTCCAAAGCATTTGACACAGTCTCACACCAAATCCTGCTAAACAAACTAAACCAATATCATCTATCAAATTCCACTCTTACCTGGTTCCAAAGCTACTTAACTGACAGGTACCAAGCTGTGAAATGGGAAAATTCCCTCTCTCCTAAGCTGCCCATAACTATAGGAGTCCCACAGGGTTCTATCTTAGGACAACTACTATTCACAGTCTTCACAAATGACCTCCATACCTCCACACAGCATGCATCTATAATTCAGTATGCAGATGACACTACCTTAATCTGTGCTGCACAAAACATTCCCACCCTCCTGCAAACAACTCAACTAGCATTCTCTGACATTGAAAACTACCTTACCAAAGCCCAACTTATCCTCAATCCAAAGAAAACTCAGCTTAAGATTATAACCAGTTCTAACAAAAACACTAACAGTCAATACACTATCTACTCCACAAATGCTACTCCAATTGCTCCAGTGGCACAGGCTAAGCTATTGGGAATAACCATAGACTCCCACCTAAAATTTGATCATCATCTCAACTTAACTATTAAAAAAGTACATGCCAAACTGGGGTCACTCTACCGTATCAAACCATTTCTTACCAACAACACAAGATCAGCCATTGCCAGCTCCCAACTTCTATTCACCCTACTCTATGCATCTCCCATTCTGACTAATCTCAACAAAACTGAACTAACAAAATGGAAGCCTGCTATAACAGAATTGCCCGCTTTGCTGCAAATTGCTCATATAGAACTCATCACTGTACTGCTTTGAGACAGCTCCACTGGCTTGAACTGCCCAACCTCCTAACCTACAATCAGCTCTGCCTCTGTCATTCTATCTATTACCTCCCCAATAAGTGTCCTGCCCTCAAAAACCTAGTACAACATCACTCAGCCAAAAGGCCTCTTAGATCATCAAGCAAACTACTACTAGAATTCATCAACAGCTACAATAGCTTTGGAGATGCACTATATAGTAGCTCAGTGGCTAAAAATGGAACTCTGTCCCTACTAGCATTCAAAACACATCATCCAAAGCCTCCTTTAAAGACCTCATCAGGCAACATCTCAAGCAAAGTTGGCAGTGCCATGATTGCTCCCCAGGCTAGTGAAAGCGGATAACATATACATACAAAATCTAGAGCACTTGATAATAGTTTTCAGTCTTACTCACAAACACTGGCTAATCAACAATGTATGTACTGTACCTGTGTACTATGTTTGTATTCTACCTATGTTCCAAATTTCAGCTGTACACCAC
>NC_056739.1:1295558358-1295638358 GCF_019279795.1 Protopterus annectens
TATGCGTTATGATTTCTAATCAGAGCTTTTGCCTATGTACAGAAAAAACTCATCACTACAGAGGAGATTTGAATGCAGTGCTTACAGAAAACCGATATCGGCTAGACAGGATCAGAGATTTTTCATTTGTTTGGAGTGTACCTTATATTTAAGGAATGGACTTTAGTTTTTAGAACTTAGAAAGAAGGCATACCAGTAATAGTTCTACCTTCTTTTGAATGAATAGACAATTAGCATTGCTTAATGAATCTACAGAGTTTTTGAGGTTATTTATTAGTATAGCAGCAATTATAGGAAGGCTATAGTCTAACTGGGCTCTAAGGATCCATTTAGCTTCCCTTGCCAAGAGGAGCAATGACCATTTCCCAGACCAAAATTATAGCTTTTCAGTTTTTCTTTTAGTATTTTATATCTGAATATTGGATACTGGTCTAAGTAGGAAGTCGATGGGTATAATTTCTCTAGGAGCTGGAGGCTTTGGTTTAGACTGGGCCTGTCTTGGAAATGCAGTGGATAAGATACTGAATGGATTTCAGCAGTGGTTTATGGCTACTCCTACTTATTATTTTATGTATACAAGATTATGATGACAGATTCTGCAGACCTCCAAATTTTGTTTGATATGACATAATGTCAATCAGATTTTTTTTCTCTATTTAACAGATCAGCAGCCAATACATTCTCAGTATCATGGAAGCCATGGAAGCTGGTGTTGTGTTCATGAATATATCAATAGTACATCTAAACAATGTTTGTTTTAGTGCATGTAAAGTCCATGTAATCTTTAAAATAACTTACCCCCAGGCTATGGTGTACTATAAGGTACAGAAAGTATTTAATACTCATGGAAATGGGTAATGCCAAAACAGTTAAAACAGAGAGAGTGCAGAGAAAAAAATCAGCTATATGTAATAATATAATTTCCCAAGAATTTACCACCGTATCATCCCTTAAGATTTCCACATAGTCAATGTTTAGTTTTCATTAATTATTTAGCTATGTTTTATGTTCTCCTGTTCGATTCTCGGCTGGAGTGCCTTCTGTGTGGAGTCTGCATGTCCTCCCCACGGTCAAGTGGCCTCCGAAATACATGCGTGGATGGGTGTGTCTTTGCTGAAGGTTGGGCATTGGGCTGGCAACTGGGCACCATAAAAATTGATTGCCAATCTTTAGTGGACCAGAGTTCTGCTGTGGCGACCCCTAACCGGGAAAAGCTGAAAAGGCAAACAACAACATTTAGCTATGTTTTATATTTCATAGGTAGGTACTAGGCTATCAGCCCTAGGGCCTACCTAAGCCTAGCCAACATGGTTCCCTGGCTTACGCCACCCACAAAAGTTATTTTTCTGTGCCACTGTCGATCAGAGACACAGAAGTGATCCCTGGGGGGTATTTCTTATTTCCCATCCACTCATCAAGATTTTTCTTGAAGAGTGCTAATGAAGAACTTTGCTTGACATAGATGGGTAGCCTGTTCCAGAGTATGTGAAGTCTCTGGGAAAGGAATATATCCCATCAGCATGTCCTGTTTATTGTGGTGACAAGGTTTAGGTCCCTAGAGCGTGTAGCTTGGAGGTATTGGGATTTCTATAGGTGTAGCATGTCCAACAGCTCTATGCATATGAAATAAGACAATGTTTCTTTTAATTTTTTAGTAGAAGTGCTCAATCTGAGTAATTCATTAGTGAAATGTACTGTATTTCAATACAAGTTTGCAATGCATTTTCACATGTTTGTTCAAACAAGAACTTTATGTGATATTTTGATAATTTTTTAAAAATGTTATCTTTTTATTAATCATGTAGTAAATATTTATAAGTGTAGTGACAGCATTTAATGTATTTTAGGAAATGGAACCATATTTATTTAATACAAACACTTTTAAATGATTTTTATACATTTAATTGATGGTATTAATCCAATTAATTTAATCACATGACAGAGTTGTTTTTAATTTAAATATGGAGTGGTGCAACAAGCCAATACACTTGAAAAAGCCCGTTACGAACGGGCGAAAGCACTTGTGGTTATCCTTGTGTTTTATTTCGTTGTGGTGCTGTGGAATAAAAAGATTCGTTACATCTTCCTGCTCATTTTTATGATTTTCTTCTAAACCTCTGAAGTATTTGCCAAAGTACGGAAGTGTTGATTTAACAACAGAAGTGTTCTGGGCAGCTTACGGAGAGTGTGGTGTCTTTCTGCTTTTGGATTATGTCCAACAGCTCTGGTTTACTCATCATTCTGAATGCATTCTTTCAATGTAATTGTTATTTTCTTAGCTTTTCTTTTCTTTTATTTTATTGGGGTGTCTGTATAAAAGTCACCTAATTCCAGTTGATTGAAAATACAGCAGATATTGTCAGTTGACCTAGTGGGCTAGAATTTGGAGGAGATGGCAAAGGGAGGTGGGAGAAAGTGCCAACTGCTGTCTCACCCACTGAGGTGTGGGGGCATGGTTTGTCCCTGGGGAGGACCATGATGTCTGCACATATACCAGTGCTACACAGAGCACCAGCATTAGTGTATGTGGAAGCATGCATGCACTCTCCTAAGGCAAGCAATATGTGCAAGTCACATGGCAAGGGGAGGGAGTTAGGTGCATAACATGAAAACACAGCCTCATTATCTATGCCACATGATGGCTATACACTCAGTTCTTAGATCATACTTCTTGGAAGATGGAATGAGGTGGTAAACTCTTGCACATAGAAGGAAATAATGAATTAATAAGTCATCCAAAGGGGAAACTTGATGGTTAGTGTGGGTGGTAGAAAACCAAAATAAATGCTTTATTTCCTTTTATGTGCAATATCAAGATTTATCATGATATCACAGCAGTTCAACATTTTTTTTCACTAAATGTAATATGTGTACTAACATTTATACTGTAATTTAATTTTAAATTATAAAAATAAGTTATTACTGACAATGTTTATGATGACATGCAGAATGCCAGCTGCAGAGCCTTTACCTTGAATGGCATGATATAAGTAATGAAACCAACTTGAATAGAGAAGAGAGTTATGCAGGAATGGAGGTAATAGTAGCTAAGCAAAGTGAATGCTTATTACTGAATGATAAAGCACAATGTACTGGCCTTTTACAGAAAAAATGATAAACTGAGTTGACAAAGGGACCCATGGTTGCAGCTCATACCTGCAGCAGTCCTGTAATCAACAAGACATAAATGCAATCAAACTAAATGATTGATGAAGTGCTTTATCATATGATTAGTTTATATTTAAGCAATAATCCACACCTGTCAGTGAGTATATCAGGATTTCCCCATTGCTGGTATGCTTGGATCAAGAATGTGAAGCCCAAGTGATCAAACAAAGCCAACTGTGGGTAAATCCTGATATACCCACAAACAAGAGTGGATTATTGTTATTACAAAATGACATCATTTATGGAAGAAAGTGCTTACCTTTCTTAAATAATGTCTTTCTTTAACAGCACTGTATTGTTCCTCCACGTTCTTCCTTGTTTAGTGATGTACTGTGCATGCATATGGGGTTTATGTTCATACACTTGCACAGTACATCAGTGCAGTGCAGGAGAAGCAATGGAGAAGAGAGAATCTTTGTTGCTGTTTTGTTTTCCATTTTTTTCTAATTGTCTGAGATTTTGTTAGGGACACTGCAGAAATACAAGGAAGATCATGGCATATTTCACATTCTTTAGTTTTGCAGAATGCATCTGATTTTTCTTGTTTTTTGCTCTGTACCTCAGCCTATACCAAAGGAATGTCAGGACCTCAATGGTACTTCAGTACTGGACCTTTTTCTATTGGTATGTGCTTGATTTGCAATGGGCATGCTGGTTGGGCTGTCCAATATGCATGCTCATTTTAAATACTAATGTGCAGCCATTGTATAACATATATTTTACAAAGTATAACACAATGAACTGAAAATAGTCTGTTCTATTAGTTCTTTACACATGCAGGGTTACTTACTGCTGACTTACTGCCTCTGTCATATTCTGTCTGTTCAATCAGGAAACCCTTCATTCAGCAGAATGCGTTCACCTGTCAATAAGTCTTCTTTGAAAGATGATTTAACACAAGAAAATTCAGGTTGTATACTTGTGATATAAATGCAAATGGTAGTATAAACAGTAATTAAATAATGGGGAAAAAGTTAAGTTGTAGTCCACAAGGAAGAAAAGAACAGATATGGAGTATACTTATAAATAAACTTAAAAAGAGTCCAAGAGAAGGAGTAGGGCGCATTAATTCCTGACTGTTTCTGGTTGGACAGTGAGTGTCTTTGCTTAATGTTCCTGATTGGTCTTGTTGCTATTCAAGGCATCAACCAGGAAAAAGCTACAACTAGCCTATAGACCCTTGCATCATCTGGAACAATACTGTGGATCACTTCTCATCTTGGGATTGGTGCTAACATTTTGCTTCTGGTGAATGAAGTAGCAAAGCAGCATTGTATCCTAGGAGAGTGAAGCTATTGTGAGACCAGCAAGAGTAGTAGCCAAGCAGTAGGCATTCCTGCGACTCCCCTTTTTCATATTTTTGACAAGCTAATTCTTTGTTTTCAGTAAGTACTGCTTGATTTGTTTCTAACGTCAGAATATCTGCCTAAATTCTTCATCCTTAAATTTTCAGGGTCTATGTATTAGAGTCCCCTAAAGTGTTTCGCCATGACCTGTAGAGACTCAGACAGCTTGAGTGACATTTTTCCTGTAAAAGCATGATTGAAATTTCTCCAATACCTAGTTGCACACAGGACAACTAATTTGCAGTGACAAGCACTGCCCCCAAAGTTGCAAACTAAATACTCCTGACATTGCTTTATATTCTCATTCCAGCTATCTAATCAATAAGAAAGGGTCTGTTGCCATGGATATCAACTTTCCCACTATCTCTGTTACCAGCTTGGTGGATATGGGCATCCTGAGGCAATGTAGAAATTGCTTCATGTTTACTGACAACCAGTTAATTCTCAAACAAACTAATATGGTTACGTGAGAGGTGTATTTACACAATGTCACTGGAGGCAAAGTTCTCACATAAAAGCACTCCTAATCTCAATAAGGCTGTCAATAGTACACATGCTGCACCCATCACACACAGTTCAAAGCAGACATATAGACCCACATATGCTGAGGCACTTAAATGTAACCTACTTTCACCTACTGATTTGTGAAAGAAAATGATACACCTATTAACATAACAAATTTTCTTGTATCTTAATGTCTTATAAGTTCAGCTTAAGAAGACAGTTTTGAACTATTTGAAATAAAGTGCATAAATAATTACTTCTTCTGTAGTTTAATTTTTTGGGGTCTCTCTGACATGCAAACTCACGGTCCCTAGTTTACTAACTAGTGTTCTAATCCCTATGAGGCTGTAGTCTGCTATAAGAAGGCATTCACTGTTCATTAATAGTGCTACATTGTGGGAGCATGTCTAGACTCTAAACCTTTCTGCCCTGGTAAATGTCAGAGCCCCTCGACTGCTTACATTAACTAATCACTTCTCTGCTTGCTTATTTATGTGTGTATGTTTGTATTTATTAAGCTTTGCATGCAATAATGCTTCTGCATCTTAGATTGCTTGACTTTATGTGCATAACAGCACAATGGCAGGGCAGATCCCCCTAGAAATATCCATACAACCAACTAACACCTCCAACTGCTGATGTTAAGTATACGGGCCTACTATGTCACATTCTTTAGGTACTGTTTTAGACTGACTTGTCTTGTTATTCCAACTGACTTTCTGATCTTCTCATCAGTAAGTGAGATCACACCACACAAGTACAGTCATATTGTGTCATAATTATCAGCAGCAGAGAAAAGCAAACTGACTGATAAGTATGGTAGAATTGTAATTTTCCAAGTAGTTATTGCCAGACTGCCCATTTACCATGTCAGTGCCCTACCCAGATAAACAAATATAAATAAATAAAATTAAAAACAAACAAATACAAAATACTTGGTATATATGATGTGGTAACAGGTAAAGAATGAAGCTGTACGTTGCAGTGTTGTGATTAAGACAGTCACTGCTACAGCACTTCAAAAAGGCAACAAAGTATCCCATTGTTTACCATCGTGCCCTTGTTTGCTGTGGAATACCTCATATATGAAGGGTACCAACTTATTTCATTGTTCTGCATAGAAAATATATTCACAGTTCTTTGTCTCTTTCTCTGTTACCTCTACTAAAGTATCCCTGTAGTAATTTATCTGTCAGTCTTGCAACTAAGGCACTGGAGCATCCCAAAAGAGGAGGATTTTTTTTGTCAATAACAAAGACTTGCTGGAATTCTGTGAATGATATTGTGTTTAGAGTGTTATTATTTAAAATGTGCACATGCCAGGGGATTCTTTAATGAGAACCTGGCCTTCATAAGGTCATTATCAAGTTTCACAATCATTCCAGTAGCTATAATGGCATAAAGTAGACAATGTTTCTAGGGATGCTTATTTTATTTTAGTAACTTTACAGGCAGTTTAACTGGTGTTTCAAAGCAGGCTGATTACTCAAGAACAGCAAGCCAAGTACCAAAACAAGCATTTCATTCTCTGCTCATTCACTCATAGAGAGTTATGAGGATTCCTAATTAAAAATATATTGTGTGAAAAAAACAAAATCATAAGTATACAATTAAATGACTACTAGTAGCGAAAAACAGTAGATGAAATTAAGGAAAAATCATAAGGGAAGAGCTTTACTTTTCTGATTTTTTGCTAAATGACTGGGAGTGCTATTGACAGAAGACTGGCCTTATTCCTAGATGACATAGGTACAAGGCACAAAGAAAATAAAACAATTAAATCATTTTCGATAGCTGCAATATACAATTTACTATATCTATGATATGGACATGAAAACGTAAAAAAATGAGTCGGTCAGAGTCTTGATAGTTAGCATTTGTTAATGAGTTAAGTGGGCTGGCCTGAGAATCCATTTCAAACAACTCAGACCACAGTCGCAAAGTTAAATACAGTATTTTTAAAGAACTTAATGACATCACTTAAACAGTGTGTTATTTTTGGAAATTGACAGTAACTGATGTACCAGATAAAACTCATGTACATACCTGGAAAACATTCAAAAAGTCCACATAGATAGCGAATGAAAGTTAGGGTTGAATTGTACCATATGCCTACAAATCCATGGAAGACATACAAACACATGCACATACAAACAGATAATATTCTGGCATACAAACAAATAATATGAAACATATACAAGTTGTAAGTTGAGTACAAACATTGGCATAGTGATACAGTGCTTAAAAATGTAAGTCTTTCATTAATTTAATTGCCAGGGTATTAAGTACACACGAGAAGTTATTTTGTAAGGATACAATCTCAAATCAAATGCTACTTTATCCATCACCACTTAGATACTTACTCAAACAGATGCACAACTTTCTCTACCATTAAAGTATAACAACAGGTAAAACTGGATATTGTAATTGGGTGTAAATGTGGGGTATTATTCAATTATATACCTTTCAAAATGTATTTGTTTTCAACAGTAAAAATACTCAAGTACTAAGTAAGAAGAGAGACTAGATTACAATGTATGTGATCCAGTTTGCTTGTTGAATAATGAACCAACAACTCTGTTGTTTGAAGTCATGTTTTATGTGCTCTTATCTTGACCTCAGAGCATCTCTGCTGCTTAGGCTAAGACAGTGAGATATGAAATTGATTGCATTTTCCTTTTTCTGGCTTCCAAGAGTGGCCTTAGGACAACTGGTGCCCTAGGCAAAAGGGCTCCATGGCACCCCCCCACCACACCACCTGCTGCCCCCATCCTGGTCTACCTACACCAAATAAATAATGGAAAAGTTCCCCTAGTAGAGAGGTGCCCTAGGTGGCCACCTAGTCGGCCTACACATAAGGCCGGCTATGCTGGCTTCATGCAAGCAGTCAGTCTGCTAGCTGTGGTAACTGGATTAGTGATTAGTGACTGCACTATTGAACTGTCTGAATACTTTGTGGATATTAGCCTTTTTACATGTTTTATTGTAAGAAATGTGAGAGGAGGAATATTAGAGATTAGAAAATGGGCTTTCCGTACATCAGTACCCTGACTGGAGAATGAACGTTCTACAGCAGGATATTAATGTACAAGTAATGCCTGGTGAAAAAATGAATCTGCCACTTCGCGACAGCATATCAAGCTGCCATGGAGCTCAGACTGACAAAATGGAATGGCCACCATTATTTTACGCTCACTAAGCCGCACGTCTGCTGTTTAGAGAGTGCAAAATATATTAAAAAGAAAACTTAAGAATGAAAGTGCATGTGTGTATTTATGTCTGTGTGTGAGTGTATGCATCCATGTCAGTGAAAGTAAGAGTGAGTGAGTCATTATTTTACACTCGCTAAGCAAGAACTTCTGCTCTTTAGCGAGTGTAAAGCAAAAAAAAAAAAAAGAAAAAAATTGAAATTAAGCATGTGTGTGAGAGTGTATGTGTGTATGAGAGTAAGAGAGAGAGTGATAGCTCCAGCAAAACAGAAAAGTGTGTGTGTGCATGTGTTTTTATGTTCTCTTTGCATGTGTGAGTGAATACGTGCATGAAAGCAGAGAGAAACTGTGTGTGTGTGTGTGTGTGTGTGTGTGTGTGTGTGTGTGTGTGTGTGTGTGTGTGTGAGGAAGAGCTAGAGAGAGAAAGTGTGAGTGAAGTATGAACCGTGTTGCACACTGCATAGTTCTTGCTTAAATTTTGTTTTTCCTAAAATGTATTACTTGCTTTTACTGGTGATAAAACTAAGCTGACATTCTTATCATAAATGTTCCAAGAGTGGGAGGTCTCTGTGCATTCTTTCATTTCTGACATATATATCAGATACTTTGCAGATCTCTGAATTGTCCACAAGCAGGATATATTTTCTTCCAGGCCACCACTATAATGTATAACCTGGATAACATGTTAAAGAGGGCGAGTCATAGTGGCCTGCTAGTATATGCCACATATGATAAGCCAGTCTCTTCCCTGGGTGACCACTGTTGGACATACCCTTCAGCTAATTCGCTTATTTATTAATGTAATCTCTTTAATACATTTAAAAACAATGGATATTTTTAAACAAACACATGGGCACACAAGAAAATTATATGAAGTCTGGAATGATCCCTGGCAGCAGCAGCAGTTTTACCTAACTCTTCACCTCTTAGACTGTCATACCTCTCAACCTCTTAGTACAAGAAATCTGGACAAAGCCTGACATAATTGGGGGGATGGTAAAAAATAGGAACACATTTTAATTATTGCTCTTATAAACTTTGAAAATTACTAGAACAGGATTTGTGTTGCTAGCATGTGTTTTCTAAAGGATATGAAATTTGAAACTGAAACACGTGTCATTATCTGAAGGCAATGATACTATGAAACTGAAATGTATGTCATTATTTAAT
The DNA here is from genome assembly GCF_019279795.1 of Protopterus annectens. Classification (NCBI taxonomy): domain Eukaryota; kingdom Metazoa; phylum Chordata; order Ceratodontiformes; family Protopteridae; genus Protopterus; species Protopterus annectens. The sequence continues at coordinate 1,295,567,756 of NC_056739.1, forward strand.
AACTTCTGTCTCCAACGACTGGCAATAAACCAAACCTTTTAGGAGTAAGGGACCAAAAATATAAAGTAAATGCCTTGATTTTTTTTAAAGTGTTAAATTTTGGATGTAAAATGATTCCCTCCAACACCATTAACATATAATATACCAAGTATGAAACATTAGGCGGAGGAACTAGTTTACATCAAAAATATATTATAAAAAAAAATAGCACTTAAAAAAATACATATGTATGTAAAACATGACAATTTCACAAAGTCCCCATTCTCTAAGCACAATAAGCATTGTCATGCCTCTCATTACTCCTGGGCGGACATTAATTACACATTAACACACACTCTGTCCAGCATTATTGCTTATGCAAACAATTTGGTTATAGTAATGTAGTGAGAGAGAAAACATAAGTAATTAGTTATTGTGTTTCTTCTGTAGTTCTGTAAAGCACTGTTACCACTCAGTTACTCAGCCATCTTTCTGTAGTTCATTTGTCTTTTAACAGGACATTTTTAGAATACACTTTTACAGTTTGTACTTTATTTTATTTTATCTATAAATTTGAAATGAAATTTCATTTGACCACAGAATATGGTCTGAGGAAGTCCTATAAACAAAAGGTTATATAACATTAAATATTAATAAACAAAGAAACCAAGAAACAACTATAAACAAATATTGTAAATTAAAACTGAAAGCATTCGATGTATAAAAGTGTAAAGATGTGTCATGTTAAAAGTTCTCTCTCTGTATATATATATATATATATATATATATATATATGTGTGTGTGTGTGTGTGTGTGTGTGTGTGTGTGTGCGCGCGTGTGTGCGTGCGTGTGTGTGTGTGTGTGTGTGTGTATATATATATATATATATATATATATGTGTGTGTGTGTGTGTGTGTGTGTGTGTGTGTGTGTATATATATATATATATATATATATATATATATGTGTGAGTGTGTGTGTGTGTGTGTGTGTGTGTGTGTGTGTGTGTGTGTGTGTGTGTATGTATATATAAAGTCATGTTGTAGTAATTCTAGTATATATTTTAAAATGTCAAGGAATTTAGCAATTTGCACATGAATAAGGTAACATGCCTTTTGCATCCACCTGAACTACTTCCAAGTCAAGTAGATGGGACCTCAGTTTGACATCTCACATGATGGGACCTCAGTTTGACATCTCACATGAAGGATGAGTAAAATCAGTCTTGTTTTTAATCATCCAAAAATCTAATTATAGCTGTTGTGCAAGTGTTAAAATCTCACTCTGTGTGTTACATGAATACGCTGCTCATGTCAAGAGCAGATACTTACCTAATAGTGTTAGCCCTTATTACACTATGAGGCATAATTAGGATAATTTATTATGCATATTTTGGGGACTTGTTCCTTACTTCTTCAAATAGTTATAGAATTAGACATTATCCTTCAATAATTCCTGATACCACAGGAAGCACTGCCTGAATATGAAAGTGATTTGACACCTATTTTTCTTTGACCAGAGTTTAACTGATATTCATGAGGTTTGGCGAAGTTTGGCAGTGCTGGTATACATTTCTATAAATCTAATTTAAAAACCTTATTAGGGCCTGTAGTTTTTCTTTATTTGATCACAGTACTATCTGAAATAATACTGGCATATACTGCACACCATTAAATCTACTCATCAGAAACTAGGCTCCATTTATAGGATCAATGGATTCCTTGCAGATACTGCAAGAAAAACTCTAGCCACCACCTTCTTATTGCCAACTCTCTTATATGCCACTCCATTCCTAGCAAACTTAAGTGATACTCAAAGAAAGAATCTTGCATCCTGCTACACAATAAAGTAGATAAATCTGCCACCAATCTCCCTCATAGGACCTCCATTGTCATAGTGTAAAGCAATTAAACTGGCTTGAATTACTGCACTACCTAGCATATTCACAATTAACTACAGCACACAAACTCATGCTTATTAAACTAGGCATGACAACAGAAAGACTCATTGACAGAGTAAGCTGATAAAAGCAGGATAAATATTTTGTGGAATAAGGAATGCAAGGAATCCAATAAAACAGAAAACCTCCACACAAATGAGGTTTGGTAACAAACCAATTTGTCCAGGGATATCTTCAGAAAGAGGTTAGATAAGTATATTAGTGGGAGTAAAGAGGGGAGGGATGAAAGGGTTAATTTATTTTATTTATTTTTATTTTACATTTGTTGACCGGGAGAGTCCACCTGGATTACAAGTTCATTTTCAGTGGAGGTCCGGGAAGAAAAGCTCCACGAGAAAATTTTTTTACAAAACATAGTTTTAAGGACAGAGTTTTGACATACAATTTCCATAGAAGAGACTTTGACATACATATTAACTAACAGTAGGATACATTCATTCACTACAATATAATATTACATTTTAGAAGATATTCCTAAGTTTAGGATTCCTGTGATAGATTTACTATCAGAGTAAAAGCAGAGAGATGTAGAATAAGGCTTCGAGAAAGCAGATGATGTTCGCTATAGTTGAGAAGGATAACAAATTGATTTACTATATGTCTGTTAAATGGGAAGGAGGGATGACTGGGAGGAAATGAGGTAAAGTGGGGGCTTAAAGGGTTTAGGCTAGTGTAGCTTGGTAAGGGATCACATTTTGGCATGAACTTGCTACCCACACTTTCCTGCCTTTTTGGTGGATTGGTGGGGATTGTGCTTATTTTATCAGTCTGGGTAGGGTGGAGAAGAGGGACAGGCTTGCCCTCTTCTGTTCCCCCTCTGGTGCTGGATGTTTAAGTGGTAGATATAAGCGAGCAGAGGTAAGGGTGCTGCTTATTTGGTTGGAGGTGTAATGCAATAAATGGCAAATGAAGTGAGCTGTTGGATGCTGCTTTATAAGTAAAGTGAGAGGAGGTTTGGACACTGCTTACTGGGTCAGCTTGAGTAAGGTCACGCTGTCCTAACTTATTTGGTTGGAGGCAATTCAATAAATAGTATATGAAGTGAGTTGTTGGACACTGCTTCATAAGTTAAGTAAGTGAGTGGAGGTATTGCTGCTGCTTACTGGGTCAGGATGAGCAAGGTCACACTGTCCTGAATAACATTACATGGAGCTTGATGTTGGTAAATGAAGTGAATGGTGGGACGCTGCTTCATAAGTAAGTGAGTTGAAGTATAGACGCTGCTTACTGGCTCAGGATGAGTGAGGTCACGCTGTCCTGATTAACATTACGTGGATGTTTATGTTGTCATTATAATCAGCCATACTATGTTCAGTTGTAATTAATAAATACTGGTTATCAAAGCTATGTTATGGAAGTTTAATAAAGGTCGTCAAATGTCATTTGGTGTGATGTGTGTTTATTGAAAGGGACCAGGACAAAGGATATAGATACATTACAGAATTGTTCCAAATATACTCCTTAATCCATGTTGAACAATTCTACAGATTTCATGAGAAATTCAAACATAATATGTAAAGTCTATAACCATGCATCAGCTAATCATTAGTGTTCAGATGAGGTTGTTTAGTACCACTCTTTACTGAGCTGTGGGTTTACATCTGAGAGTAAATATACTGGATTTTTATAAACTATATGTGTGATTCTAACACTTAGAAGAGACCTCCTTAATTTAGTATGTAGTCTAACTCTGCTGTTCTTTGTGTAAGAAAACAAAACAAACAAACAACCAAGCAAATAAATAAATAAGCATGTTTCTGCATGAGTCCTACTCAGATTAAATGAAATATACTTTGATAAAGAATTTTAGAAAAATCTTCAGTTCACATACTACAGTGTTGCCTTTTTGATAAGATAACTTTTACCTCTTTATTTTAGTTAAAATCTGCAATGGGATATCAGAATAGTATAAATTCAGATATAAACTCCTGCCTAATTTTTTCTCCAACATGGTGTTTGATGAGTGCCTTACAGTAATGAATGTATGATTTATATATTTACTGACGGAAATGAGACAGAGTGGAAGACCTGCTACTGATCTTTGTAGAACACTGACTGTGACTTGGACTGCAGGTAAGGTACTTGTTCCCATGTGACTTAATGTATTAGACAGGACAGAATAGACCTACTTTGTTTACTAACATTTTATAGTGTTTGAAGAATGCCATAAGGGTTGGCCATAGTGAAGGCTTTTGAAAGTTTAATGAATAGGGTAGCAACCGTTCAAAGTATTAATCTCCACTTAACTTTGATAACATTACACAGACATGTCTTTAGTTCATGATTAAGGATACTTCCATGCTGAGATATCTAAGATCTTCAGGCCTGTAGAAGTTTGATGAGGAAATGAAATACGAGACTTTTTTTCCTGATGATGTGTGCTGTTATAGTGCATGACTTTCTGAGAACAATCAGATACACACAAATGCATGTAATATAAGTTTGCCTCTTTGAGATCATATGGTTGAATGATTGTTTTAATTTTGTGAGAGAGTGAATGGGTCACCAAACTATCATGTGCCACCCCATACTTGGCACCATCACTGTGTGCCACACTGATTTGTGCAATCTTCCACATGAGACATACTGTTTGCCAGTAAACATCATGTGATATCCCATGCACAGGACATGCACTGTGTGTCAGTAAACACCATGTGATATCCCATACACGAGACATGCACTGTGCATCAGTGAACATCATGTGATATCCCATCCATGAGACATGCACTGTGTGCCAGTAAACATCATGTACCATCCTGTATGAGACATATGCTGTGTAACAGTAAACATCATGTACTATCCTGTATGAGACATATGCTGTGTACCAGTGAACATCATGCACCATTTCATACTTGATATGTGCACTGTATACCAGTAAGCATTATGTGCAGTTTCATACACAAGACATTCACCAAGTTCCAGTAAACATCACGTGTACGTCAGTGCATAAGATGTGCATTATGTTTCAGTAGACATTGTGTGCAGGTCTCAGACATGAAATATGCACTGTGTACTGTAAACAACAACTGATGTCCCATACATGAGACATGAACTGTGTGCTAATAAACATCACTTGCAATCTGTGCATGAGATGTGCACTATTTACCAGTAAATATCATGCACCTTCCCCTTCATAGAACAGGTACTTTTTGCTGGTACAAATTATGTGCAGCTTGGTATGTGTGACTTGCACCATATGCCAGGTACACAGTCCTCTTTCAGGCATAATTTAGAAACTATCAATTTGGCCAGTGGAGAGATGTACTCATACCACAGACCTCACAAATGACTCTAGTGACTATAACTCCGCAGAGAGCACACAGACAAGCAGAGAGTCACAAACCATGTTCTTCTGCCACAGTAAATTATAGCCATGTTAGAACAAAAGACAGTTCTTATGAAACTCATTATTCTTGACTGATAGCAATTATCATCCTCTTGGTTGTTTACTATCATAATTCTTATGTTTTTCCTATTTCTAAAAGGTTTCTTCTAATGTTTTAATTTTAATACCCTATTATTATCTAAAGTCACATAACGTACAGTTGCTAAACTCACTAACTACATAGTCCAATGAATCAAACACACACACACACATACACACACACACACACACACACACACACACACACACACACACACACATAAACAGCGCCACACATAAGATGTAGCATTGATAGCTCTGAGAGATTGTGACACTCTAAAGATTCATCTGCATTTACTATGCGTCATACATAACAGTGTTAAGCTGTGCCACAACTTGCAATATGTAGTCAGAAGCACCGAGGAAATCACATCAGCATACCAGTGAGAATGATGGAGAAACATTTTTTCATGCTTGCTGATATTCCACTGATATGACTAGGGGCAATTAATAAATATTCCTGCCTCCTGACCATGCCTATGGATCAAAGTTCAACAACTAACGCTCATGGCTGCATGATGTCAAGACTGTTGGAGGTAGGATGGTGTGTGGTCACAGTGATTTATTAGTATGCTATTATTATGTTACAGTGGAAAGTGCATCATCTTTACTTAGGATAACAAGTCCATCTCTGCACAAGCTAGTACAATATGGCCACAGCTGCAGACCTATAATTCTGTGCCTCATGTCCACCTCCAACACTCCATACTGCCATTTACATGGTTTTGAATCAAAGAATATCCATGGTAACCTCATATGCATGATTACTCTTTTTTTATTGGATACCAGCTGTATGCAGTGGTGGACAACCAGCTATCATGAATCAAGTAATTTTACTGAGAATATATACTAAACTACTTACCCTGTTTCTACTGAGTGGCAAGACAGGCACTGAAGGAAACTAGTGTACTATTCCTATAGTGGTAAAGGAATCTTTATGCAATATGGCTGGTTGGGGGTTGAAAGATTTTTTTCTGATATAAAACTTTTTTCATTTAATCCTAGGATGATTTCAAATTGGACAGTGATGTCTTCTGTATTTGTTTATATTTCTCAGGGTAGAACAGCTTTGATTTTTTCCACAAATGTCATCCCAGTAAAGGCCTTTTGCCCACTGCATACATAGCGTCTGCTGTTAACCAAGGTTAGGTGTGAGCCATCACATCCTGTTCCATTAAGAGCACATGTGGTAAATGCCACTAGTAGGAATGAATTAGAGTACCATTCATTTTTATTTAGTAAGGTTACTATTAGCAGTGGGCTACAAATTGTAATATCTTTTTCATATGCAACTAAGATAAAATGTTTCCGTTTGCATTATGGGGAATTTAAAGATCTTGTGAGAGCCACCTTAGAAAGGTTAATATTTGATCTCCAGTTAAGTAACTCCTTACTCTGACTGCTTTAATATTTTCTTTTGCTAATTATAAGATCCAGTTAAATGTGGATTCCTTTTAATGAAGGTTGTTCTTTTGTTTGCTTGCTATGAGTTATTAGCTAGCTAAAAACACAGACATTATTTTTCTGAGAGACAGTAGGTCTGTGTTATGGACCTATCCTATATTAAGGTCATTCAGTGGTACAAGTTCAGATTTATATTGTTAAAAAGCTGGCATAATCTTTTTTGTTTGGTTGGAACATATTTTGATGAGATGCTGATTTTGATTCTTTAAAATGCACTGGGTCCAACTTTTAAGTTTTAAATTACAGTGTGTTATTTTTTTTTCAGGTTTTCTACAAATTGTGATGTGCATATAGGGACGTGGCTTTATACAATATGGCTGCCGATCCATTTCTGTCTTTCCAATCAGCATAGCATATACTGGTACAGGGATCCCTTAATCTGTTGTTGAAATTTAACCAAGTTTAGGAAAGGCCTAAGGTGCTTGTGTTAGAGGATATTTTAAAATGATATTCTGCAGTTTATGCATCCTATTTTGATTGTTATAGTGCTAAATATTTAAAGTAGCAGTAATTGACAGAAACTACCGAAGGGAAAGAAAGGTGTGGACTATTGTGCATATGGTATCTGTGCAGCAAAGCACGCATTTAAGAAAAGCATATTTGTTTATGCACATTCAGTAATCTATTGGCAGAAAAGAGTCATATTATGCTACAGCATGTCTATTAAAAACATACTGAAGTATTCAACAATATGATTAATTCATAGATTATCAAGCTACCATGTACATATTATACCCATCAGAAAAAAAGAATACAAATAATGGACATTTTAACTTAAAAGTAGTTATCCTAGTAATGAAGAGATATACCCTGGCAGTTGTAAAACAGTGTCCTGCTATCCAAATACTCAGTTATGGCCCTTTGCTACCAGCACTCACACTGAAAGTCTACTTGTGAATGGAAGGCTTACCTAGATTTAAGTCTGTCTGTAAATATTAATCACAAGTTTATCTGAAATAACAAGAGATTAGACTGCCAAATAAAGACAAAAATGTTTTTTTTATTCTTTATATTGAATAACAATCCCCAGAGAAACTATACAGCCAGAATGACTAGGTGGGAACTATACTGGAATATATCAAGGCAGTTTTCATTCCTTCTAGGACTAGTATAGAATGCAATAAGTGATTGCTGTGCCTTTTGTTTGCACTGCATCCCTTTAGTGACTGAAACCAAACATTATGCTTCTGTTTCTGTCACATTATGTAATGTGAGGCACAGTGCATATCGGCATAACCTCTGATACTCAGAATTACATTACAACCACTGTTTCCTGATGCATGTAGTCAGGAAGTCTTTTACTCCTGTCCCTGAGGGATATAAGCCTAACTGTTGCATCTGCTGCTACTGAAGTCACAGCCCAAAATGAAATAGAAAAGTAATGTGCAGCTTCGATGACTGCTGGCAAAAGGTGAGCAGTACTAACTCTACTTGTGCTGTTAACACCTGAGAAACAGCTCTCATAGAAACTGTGACATCATAGCTGACACTTGTAAACTCTTAAGCTGCCATGTCTGATGCTGTTTAACACACAGGTGTGAAAATATTGCCAAGCATTCCTATTCAGGCTGAATGAATTGCATCTGAAGCTACTTGAACAGGCAGTTGCTGCATAAAAGCATAGTCAGGTGGAACAGGTGACGCTGTAGGAACTAATCATGGGAGAATCACTATATGTATGTAATAGGCAGTGTGTTATCTTTGCAGGCCAGAGGCACAGAGGGATGAGTTTAGGCATACAAGAGGCATCAAAAATATTCATGTGACAGTCTTCAAGTATCTTAAAAAGTTCTGTGCATGAAACCAGTCCAAACCCATTTACCTGTGGTAAACTCTGTCTTCTTGCTCTAACAGAAATAACTTTCCTAACAATTGCTTGTAGATACTGTCTTCATGGCATCTCTTATTTCTGGCAAATAATATATTTCTGTATGTAATGATATATCTCTGTTTTATTCAACATCAGTTAGAAAAGTGACAGGAACTATTAACAGAAAGCACCTTAAGATTAAAATAGATGTTGAACAATTCCATAAACTGTCTGACTGTGTTCACAACATCTTGTAAATTTTTGTTACAGTCTAAGGAAAAATAATATATATATATATATATATATATATATATATATATATATATATACACATATTTATATTGTAGCATCTAGCTTTTGGAAACAGAAACTCAAAATTCAAATGGTCTAGACCATATGAACGAGTTTCCAAAAACTTGGAAAAAAAAATGTACATTTTTGTAGGGGCAAGCCTCCTGCACCCTACGGCCACCTCCTGCAAATTATATATACCATCTGTGAGATCACACTCCAGTGGGGAAAAGTGTAAATTCCCTAATTTCCATTGTACCGTGATCTACATATAAGTGCTGCAATGAGGAATTGGAGCCTTTTCCCCACTGCAGAGTGGTCTCGGAGTTGGTATATATAATTTGTAGTGGGTTTGGGGGGTGTAGGGTGGTTGACACTCTACAAAAACACAAGTGTTGTGTTTGTCGTGTTATGTTTGACCTTCTGGGTTTTTCAATCTTCTCAGCTCAGTCCTGTGTGGTCCACTCTTTTGACTGTTTGATCTTTTGATAGGGACACACGTATATGAGTTTCATGTATTGATTGACATCTGGAAGTGCAAGGTTGTTTGTTCAAACATCCAATTTATCAAACAGACGTTTGGTCAGATACTTGCTTTTCTGAAACATGTAAATGGAATGTGTACTAGGGTGTGTGTGTGTTTGTGCAAAAGTGTGTGGGTTACAATTAGAATAAACATTAGGTAAGGCGCTAAGTCAACTGTGTGTGTGTGTGTGTGTGTGTGTGTGTGTGCGCGTGTGTGTGTCTGTGTGTGTGTGTGTGTGTGTGTGTGTGTGTGTGTGTGTGTGTGTGTGTGTGTGTGTGTATTAGGGTTGCCACCTTTTCAAATGCCCAAAGTGGGACATTTTGGTACAAACGTCAGATTTTGCAGGGCGAAACATACGCACGACCAGTACAAAGGACAGAACTTCACTTTTTTGCCTAAATAAAAGCTTATTCTTGAATTGTTTTAGTTGCTTATTCTGTTTCTTATAACATTTAGGTGTTTCAGATACAAAATAACTGTTTTATGCAACTATTACATAAAATATAGGAAATCATTTTGTCCTAAAATTTCAGGACATTTGCAATTTTTAAAATTTTTTTTGCAGGACACAACTGCCGAAAGAGGGAATGTCCCTTGCAAAGTGGGACAGGTGGTAACCCTAGTGTGTATGATTTTGAGTGATTAGGGTAATGGATTGTGTGCATATGTTTATGTGGTGAGTGTCTGAACTGTCTTGTGTAGTGGTAGTGATACAGGAAAGGCTTTTGAAGCACATTAGTATTAGGTGCAGGGGCAGGGTTAGGGTTAGCATGTATTACTAAGGTACAGTGGGCCGGGGGGGGGGGGGCAAAGCCAAAAGCTGTTTACCTGCTCATTTTAAAAGAATTTCTCAGATTTAAATTTACTAGCTATAGGGAAGTGGTATCTAGTCTGCAAGCAAATAGGAATCTGATACCTCATCAACTAATGACTGGCAGATGAATGATAAGGATACTAGATATAAGTAACACAGTGCTGCATAACCATGTGTAATAAGTATAATATTTTCCGGGAAACAAAAATTCATCATTCTAGTGGCATCTCCAAGAACTAAAATACACAGATGTCCACGTTTTAATTATTCCATCCTAACTTAAGATTTTTTTTCTGTAGGTATTCTTATTGCCTTTACTTCATTGGGTTTCTAATAATTGCTGTGTTGGATGTATTATAATTTGTTAACATGCATTTCTATTTATGCAATGCTTAACTTTTGTGTACTGTAAGTTTATCTCTTAGGTTAGTGTGATGGGCTTTCGTTTTTTTGTTACTATGGGACTACATTTTTTTTGCATGTATACTTGATTCATATTCTATCCCTTTTGGCATTGCTTTATTTCCTTTTAATCGAGATTATTATTATTATTATTATTATTATTATTATTATTATTATTACCATGGTGGTGCAGCGGTTAGTGTTGTTGCCTCACAGCAAGAAGTTCTCTGGTTCGATCCTTGGCCGGGGTGCCTTCTGTGCAGAGTCTGCATGTCTTCCCTGTGGTCACGTGGATTTCCTCTGGGTGCTCCAGTTTCCTCCTACATCCCAAAGACATGCTGTAGGTGGATTGGACACTCTAAAATGGCCCTGTGTGTGTGTCTGTGCCTTCCATGGAAGGTTGGGCACCAGGCTGGTAACTCGACACTGTGAAACTCTACTGCCAATCATGAGCAGGCAGGTGATCCGCTGTGGCGACCCCTAACAGGGAAAAGCCAAAAGAAGATGATTATCATTAATTTTTGAGACCTTTGAATACCTTTACTTTTCCTTAGAAGTGTCTATTTATTATTGTATAGTTTGTTTTGTTTGTGTCACAATCTTTGCATTTTAGTTGATTTTTTATTTTACTTTATAAGTAGATTTAGAATGCATTTAGACTGAGTTGTGCTTCTAATTTCTCCTTGTGTTGATTTGCTTTTTATTTTTGGTTTTGGTTTAGGAGCATTTCTGTATGTCTGGTAGTTTATCTCAGAAAAAAGACTTTGTGATATGGTCATTTGTTTTAAGAGATTCTCTTTCGATGGTTCATTCAGTTGACACTTCAAAAATGTCCTAAACGCATTCAATGGCATTGATCTGCTAGCCTTCAGCTTTAAACAGCCTAACAAACTGCTAGTTTCCATGTACACCTCGCCAGACGCCAGCTAAAAAGAAATGAATATTCCCACAGTTACAATTCACTGCAGTGCTAAATGCTTATGAAATGCAGGTAAACAGGGATCTCTATTACTTCATCAAAAATTCACATCATCAAATGGCATTTTGATGGAATTTTATCAAACATGCCATTTGTTGAACCATTCTGATGGAGATTGTATTACGATGGGGATTGAGAATTTAGTCCTTTCCCCAATGTTGTGCGATCTCCTAGTTGGTACATATAATTAGCACTGGAGTGTGGTGGGGCCCATCCCCTCCACATGAGTGGGTTTTGATGAACGACATTGCCGATGAAATGCCATTCAATGATGTGCATCTTCATTAAAGTAATATAGACCCGGTATACAGCTGTCATTAAAGTAATATAGGCCCGGTATACAGCTGTTATTAAAGCAATATAGACCCAGTATACAGCTGTCATTAAAGTAATATAGACCCGGTATACAGCTGTCATTAAAGTAATATAGGCCCGGTATACAGCTGTCATTAAAGTAATATAGGCCCGGTATACAGCTGTTATTAAAGTAATATAGACCCGATATACAGCTGTCATTAAAGTAATATAGACCCGGTATACAGCTGTTATTAAAGTAATATAGACCCGGTATACAGCTGTTATGGAGGAGAGGAAGTAACTGCAAGTGATAGCACTTAAACATGAACTAAATTAGTAACTAACTGTTTATTTATTTGCATAATTCAGCTAGTGAACTGTACTTAAACAGTAACTGAACTTGTAGCTATTAGCATTGTGACTTGCATATTCCTATGCAGGCATACAACTCCATAATAAAACCCAGTAAAATAGTTATGACAAGATAATGATTACCTTTTAAGAAAAGGACCCAGTAAGGAGGAACATACCTTAGTTCCTACCCTAATGTTGGGTCAATTAACCATATATGTAGTTTTATGAGACTGCACTGTGTAACATTATCCTTCTCTCTAACACCCTCTCAGTTAGAAATCAGTCCCACATGGGAATGCAGATGTCAGTCCTACCATTTCCCATAATGCACCTGCCAAGAACATTAACATAATGCCTTGCAGCCTCATCCACTTATATTATAATCACTCCTATACAATGTCATTTACCTCAATCACGCATTCATTCCTGCATTACAAATATTTTATATATGTTTATGCTCCTCGTTGTTAGTTTTAGATTTGTTGTATGGTACAAAACTAATTAACTGAAGTAATAACATCTGCAGATGACTGGTCCTTCGTACCTATCAGCCCTTTTAGTTTTACTTGTACTTAGTTTCTCATTCTCTGTCTCTCTCTGTGGAATTTATCAGTTCAAATAAACATTAAATAACTCTTCTTTAGATGTTGGATGGGCTCTGTCATGTCTGAGAATGTTGCTCATAAACCATTAGAGAAAGTTTTTCTTTTAGAAAAGTTATCATGCCAAGATGCCAAAAAATGCATCTGCTCAACAATCATAGTTTATATTATCCTTGCTAATACCTTGACGTTTCATGACATTTACTAACTTGTTTCTCAGAAGTATACAAAACCTTTCTGAAGTTAGAGTAAACTGCCATCAAGAACTACTATCATAACAGTCTGTCAGTTGGAAAAAAAAAACACATTAAAAACTTGGGCATGTTACATCAGAAGAGCCTGAGACTTCCCTAGAAAATGATTGTCAGATAGGACTGTTACAACAATCAATACGACTAAAAGAGTGAATTGTGGAGAAGTGTGTTATTGATCATTCCGATAACTGATGGACAGGCATGAGAGCAAGGCCAATTGTGGCTAGCCAGGGTCATTATCATAAATATTTTTAGTCCTCTAAAGAGCAATGAAAAAAGTTACTTATATAGATTTATTTTAGTCTGTAACTACAGTTATTGATGCTTGGCATGCATTAGCGTAATCAGGCATGTTCTCACTCATTTTACATATATATATATATATATATATATATATATATATATAGACACACACACACACACACACACACACACACACACACACACACACACACACACACACACACACACACACAAAGAATATATAATTGGACTGATCAAAGATACAGCTGAATAATTATATAAAAATTAATACAATATGCTACTGGTGTTTTTTTGTTTTTTTTTAAACAGCACCTATGTAGCTGGCTTAGTATAATTTATTCATCGGACTTTTCAACTGAACATAAACTACTGATTATTCTGTGAAGAAAGTATTACATTTAGTAGGGTGTTTAGGCAGACATGATTTTTTACATGGTGTAAACCAGTCCACAAATATCATCATTTGTTAAGTAATAATAAGAATGCAGAGTGCTTTGATTAAAAATCAAGATGGATGTTGATTCCTGAAAAAAATATATTTAATAAATAAATAATACAAACAAAATAAACTAAAGAGCAAACAAGGCAGTTGTAATGCATTTGTTAAGACTGTGTACAAGCTTCAAAAGGGAAAGGCACAGATACAAAAACTAGTGTTTCTGTTTGCAACCACTAATAATGACTGTCTATAATGCTTTTTATAACTTTCTCCTAGTCTAGTAAATTTAAAATGGATCTACTGTAAATGAGGTTTGGAAACAAACCAGTTTGTCCAGTGACATCTGCAGGGGAAAGGTCAGGTAGTAATAGTAATAGGAGTTACGATGGCAATGTAAACAGGTTAGGGTGGTTGGGGATGGAAGGGTTAAACTGTGAAAGTGGGAGGAAACAAGGAGGGGCTTAACTGGTTTTCTGCGAGCGTAACTGCATAAGGGATCAGAATTTGGTGTGAACTTGCTATATACAAGTTTACATCCAGGACAATCTGTAGGTACTTCAGAGGACAGATAGGCCTTGGATTAGCATTAGGTGGCATGATGGTGATGTTACTAGATATGTGTTTTTTTTTCTTGTGTGTGTGTGTGTGTGTGTGTGTGTGTGTGTGTGTGTGTGGGAGTGTGTGTTTTACCTTTGATAAGGGCACATGGCCGAGTTTTGTTGGGAGGGATTTTAGGATTCATTTAATTCTTCCACAGAAGTTTGTTCTTTTATGTTGCAGTATATAGTATAATGTATTAAGGGTTCCTGGAAACAGTAAATACAGCTCGAGATTCCGGCTCTATTGTATCCACCCTCCTGCCCGACCTCTCTAAAGCCTTTGATACCATCTCTCACAGTCTTCTCCTTACTAAGCTTTCTAACCTAAACCTATCACCAGCCTCTATCAATTGGTTCACCAGCTATCTCTGCCATAGACAACAAGCTGTCAAATGGAAAATGGCCACCTCCTCCTTCCAGAACACACCCACTGGGGTCCCCCAAGGTTCCATCTTGGGTCCTCTACTCTTCAATATATTTATAAATGACTTCTTCCACTCAATTCCCCATGCCAAACTCATTCAATATGCAGATGATTCTACCATAATCTGTTCAGCCACATCCATTCCTACTCTCTTAAAATTAACCCAAGATGCCTTCTCTACTACTGAACAGTGGATGAAAAATAACCATCTAGTACTCAATGCATCCAAAACCAAACTTATGATATTTACCCCCTCAAAAGACACAACCATAGACAAAAATTTAGTCTCTATTATCAGCCAAAACAACACACCTCTTGAACTAGTATCTGAAAGCAAGCTACTACGGGTCCACATAGATGACCAGCTCAAATTCAATAGCCATCTACTACTAAACATAAAAAAAAAACCACTACAAACTTGGCATGCTTTATCGACAAAATCAATTCCTCTCTACACATACTAAGCTCACTCTTGCTACAACATTCCTTATTCCTTCCCTTCTATACGGCGCCCCTCTTCTAACAAACCTCCAATCATCCCTCAAAACAAAACTGTGCTCATGTTATAATAAAATTGCCAAATTTGCAACTAGCCACAAAGCATCAACCCACCACTGTGTATCTCTCCACAAGCTAAACTGGCTCGAGCTTCCTAACTATCTCACCTTCACTCAGCTCACCTTTGCCCACAAACTCATTTTCCATCCATCCCTCTGTCCCTCACTCAGCTCCACCTTCAAAATGCATATGCCACAAAGACTCCTAAGATCCAATAACCAAAATCTGATAGATCTTTACAAACCTCTTCAGTCTCCTGGAAAAAGCCTGCTATCCTTTGCCCTGGCAAGGCAATGGAATTCCCTTCCCCCCTCCATCCGCACCACTACTAACCTCCCAGCTTTTAAAAAATCCCTGCACACATACTTAACTTCCTCCTGGGAATGCTCCTGCTCTCATCCCTCCTAGTCTAGCCTGCCCCCTATAGACAGCCACATCAGATACAACCAAATTCTATAAATAAACAAATGTAATAACACCTAGTAATTCTTAGATTCTTCTATTCCATTCAAGATACTACATATTTTACTACAGCGATGCTATGCTTGTCACACATAATGTAACTAAAGTATTCTTCATGCAGCTGCTTAAACCTTAGATTCTTTGCCTTGTAACCACCTGTTCCACTGTTTTTGTCATGAACCCACAATCTACTACCTTTGTCAGCCACTGTTTTAGTATTTGTTACTACTGCTTCTGACAACCTGCTTAAACATGATTGTAAATGATTAAAGTGTAAACCTTGTTATAGCTTTGCTTACTGTTACTTTTGATAATATGTTTTAACATGATTGTAAGTGTTAAATGTGAACTTTTGTAATTTTTGTAATCTTTGTATCTTTATTATTGGAGCTTTTCTCCCCAGGACTCCATTGAAAACGGGTACTTCGGACCCAATGGACAATCCTGGTAAATCAACTATAAATAAATAAATAAATAAAATAAATTGCATTATGGTACATGTTTTCATGGTCTTTAGTTGGTGAATAAGTTTTGTTCCTTAGGAGGCTGTTACAGCTGTTTCTGGTGATTCTGCTCAGGTACCTTGCGGTTGCAGTTACATAGTCTTAATGTTAGCTGCATTATTTCAGTGACTGGGTTATGGTACTTGGTTTCACAGTTTTTGCTGTTTAGATGTATTTAAGTAGATCATATCTGTTATTTTGACTGTTGGTGCTGTGATGTGGTGCTGTTGTTCACAAGGGTCACTTCCAAGAATGCTCAATATGCCGCTGATCATTAGCATTAGCATTAGGGGAGGTGGGGGAATAGCTCTGATGGGCAAGCAGTTCGTATAAAGAAAAAAAAAGGCAGTGAAATTTAATTTGTATATTGTTTACTAGAAGCACAGGTTGTCTGTGTTGTAGCTGTAGCAGATGATTTGCTTGCGTAGTTGTGGTGGTGTTTTTGTTTTGTCTTAGCGTGGATGTTTTATTGCTTTCATTGGTGGTTTTAGTTAATTTCTCATTGACTTAAGTTTTCCTTCCTGTGACCGTATTGGCTTAGAACAGTCAATTGCTTTACTCGTACACTGGCTGCATTATGTGCAGCGAATAGATTTCTTGGTTTTAGTGAGGTCAGAATGTGTTGCAATATGTGAATCATGTTTGCTGTGATAAGTGCACGAGACTGCTTTGTGAAGTAGCCCTTTAGTGTGCAGTCGGAAATGTGTACATTCTGTTTCCTATAGTGCTGATTTAATATGTGTCTGCCAAGGTATCATTCCACAGATCACAATTCTCTGTGAAGTAGAGTGAGCTTTCGCAGGCTGAGAAGCACTCTTTTGGTCATGGTTGCTATGCATGCACATTGGTGGCTGGGGATGTTTCAGATGAGATTTCATCATGGGTGAGCGGTGGGCATACCGCTCAACATATCTCTCAACTGTATAGATGGAGCAGGCTCACCATACCTTGGTACAGATTTTCACAGAATGTCCAGATTTTGTCTCATGTTTTTGGCCTTTTCTTCGTAGAATAAGTCAATTGCTTTGGTAATTCACAGCTCGTATAAAAACAGAAAGTTGTATCTTTTTTTTTACAAGCTTCTGCAATATACCATAAATAATTCATTAACAATTACAACCTGGAATATGCTAAGGGTTGCAGAGAAAATACAGCAGTTTAAACACAAATAAATTCATTCAGAATTGCAGAATGTGCTATAGCTGTTCATTGGTAATGTAATTCATTACTATTGTACCCATGTTGGTCTGTTTTTCATAAAATTGTGTTTCTCTGGCAAATTACTGGCAAATCATTAAAGTTGGAAGTTAGAAAAGGATGACAGACAGACAGTTGATTTTCAGACCTCCTACCCTTCAGAAAATGTATGCTAAGGCAACACCAGTTCTATCAAGTAAGTGTGTAGTAGCAATATTAAAACAAAAAGAAAAGAAAATGTCCCTATTTTGGGGTCTTTGTCCCATTTTTATTTATAGCTTTGTTCAGATTTTTTGCTCTAAGAGGTTGAGAGATATGGTGCTAGGTTATCAGCTTTATATGTTTATAGGGGCAGTATTTAGGGGTTGTCCCTATTTTGGGCCTTTGTCCCTCTGTGGGTTATGGCTTTGTCCAAAATTTTTGCTCTAACAGTTTGAGAGGCAGGGCTTCACTCACACTTTTTATTGCTATTTGCAATAGGCAGGCATTGCTACTGCCCAGTTGTGGCAGAAGGGCCAGACTTTATCCAATAACTTAGGTTCATTCTTCATGAAACCTAGGAAGGTTTTTGATTTTGATGCAGCCATTTAGAGGAGGCATAGTGATTATGGGTTCGCCTCACAGACACAAGGTTAAGGGTCTGATTCCTATCTTTGACTGGGAGTCATCTGTGGGTTGCAGAGCCTGTTATGTATGAAGAGGCTTAATTGGTAAGCACAATGCCTTTAAAATCACCCCTGCAGGGTAGTTAACCTAAAATAAACCTAGGAAAGGGTTGGAGCACTTCTTCACATTTCTGAGACTTTCTCTAAGAGGTTGAGGCAGAGGCAAGCATTTAGCAGGAGGGCACAGATAGGGATTCACTTTTAATATTGTTGTTAAAGTGGGACAGACATGAGTGTTGGCAGTGAGGTAGGCAGGAAGTTTCTGGGTGGTGTTGGGATGGAGTTTTAGTGAATATCTGTTAAGTTGACTTTATTAGCATGCTTAGAATTATTCACCCACATGGTCATAATCGGAGGTTATCTAAACCACCTTGAGTCAATTGTTTTTTCCTGAGAAGTTCACAGTTAGTGTGTTTGATGCAGATAATTGTAAGTATGGTGCCTTTTCAGCAAATTGAAGTGGTAAGTAAATGGATGCAGTAAAATAGGGGTCTACGTGTGTTTGCATCTTATGAGAATGAGTGGTTGAGTGAAGATGGTAGCTTTTTCATGGTGGCGAGTGCTGCTTCTATGTGCAGGCTTTCCATAGGAAACCTGTTGTAAGTTTGGTAAAGTTATAAGGGCTTATGTTGGGTAAAGCCTTCCTTTTAACATGGATGCCATCACAGGCTTTGTAATCTGCTGTATTGGTAGGAAGTATGGAATGGTAAATTTTTCTTTATCCTGATTATTGTCCTCACCGTAGTCATAGAATGTGGGAGAGTTGTAAAGCACTGGTCGGAAGTAGTACTTCTGCATTTTGTCACAGCTTGAGTGATCAATGTTCTAGGGGTATGTTCATAGCTCTCAACCTTCCATCTCCAAAATGAGGAATGCTGCCTCTCATAATGTGGGACAAATGGATAAAAGGTGGCGTCTCACTAATGACTTTAACTAAGAAGCTCATAGGATGGTTAAAATGTGATGTTTAATTATAGAATAGGCCATTTAGTGAAATTATAGGATTCAGTTCTATTTACCATTGATATCAGTTAAAACTGATAATACAAAATGTGTGACGGATTCTTTCAGTGTGTAACTTTGAGGAACATGAGCTTTTATGACCCCAAATGAGGAACGTTCCTCAAAATGAGATACACTTGAGAGGTATGGGTATATTATGCATGTATTTTACTCTTTTGTTTTAAGTATCTTAAGTTTCATTGTAGTGTAGATGTCATTGTTAGAGCTGCTTGTAGATAAAAGTAGCACATGGGAGAAGCTGCCAAGGTCATACTTTCTAATAGATAAACAGATGAATATGTGTTTTTTGTTTAATCATTTTATTTGTGAAAGAGTGATTTTGCAGGGATATTCTGGTAGTGCTTTCCTTACAGAAATGCTCCTAAGAATGTTTTTTTTTTGTTTGTTTTTTACGAAATATGTTAACTTGGCCCATATTGTGCTGTATTTGATTTTGTACAGAAAGTACAAGTTAACCCAGGTATTTAGATATTTATGTTATCCCTCATCACAGTGTTTAGTTGTAACATACTCAAGCTGGTTGTTCACTTTACATGATGCATTATAATAGGTGTAATTTAAATGCATAGGTACAGTTACTACTGCTTGTGTCATAAGACCATTTTTGCTGCAGTATGTTCCCTCATTAACTGCTGAAGGATTTGCTGAAGGATATGGCTGTGCTAGCTTATTGAGTATAGGGGATGCGGGGCAGTGTCTAATGTTGTCATTAAGAAGTTTTGATTTATGGCTGTGCAGATGGGGAAGCCTAGAGTTTGCATGGACTTGAAAGGTGATGAATACTGCTGCAGTGGATATTCTGGCCAGTGGAATGGCGCACAATGTGGTTGTTGGTAATCCTACTTTATTAGGTGCTCATTTAGGCATGTCAGAAGTGGTGGGGTTTGGGAGTAGAGTGAGGACAGGTGAGTATGAGGTATGACATGGGCAGGATGAAGCAGGTTCAAGGTTTGTTTATGGAGTTTGGGTTCGTCCACAGGTGGGGTGGAGTCCCAACAGTACTGACGTTGGGTCGGACTTTGTGAGCATTGTACTTGGGCTTAAGCTTTAGTTTGGCAATTCTATCCCAACAGGTTGTTCAGTGGCCTGTAATATGTTGAGTATTTAGCATGCTCTCCATTGGATTTGGCAGCAATGGGAGAGTAGTCAGAAGGAGGTATGTTATCTGGATGACTTTTGAAGAGTAGGTGAAGGGTTTGACAGAGCATTGCAAGGTATGCATGTGTTTAGGGGAATGTGTGATGAACTGCATTCTGTTGGCTAGGCAGAAGTTTTAAGATCTAAGCAAGGCATTGTTTTCTGGGATTCTTCTGGATGCTGGCCATGGTTTGTTTTATTTAAAAGATGCAAAGGTAACACGTTTGAAAAAAGAAGGTTATTTGGGTAAAATCCAAGGACAAGGGTGGATTAAGGATGTTTTGGAGCTCTTCTTACTCTTGAATTTTTCATGTTGGGCAGTTCACCTGGGTCGATTTGTTTGTGAGCCTGTGGTCCTTTGAGTAGTTTAATGGTATGGTGTTTTTTTCAGGCAGGGAATGGTTTTGGCTCACTGGTCGGCTGGATGGAAGGACATTTGCAGGAGGGATGTTACAGTCTGGAGTTAGTTTCAGTCTGGCTGGTGTCAAAGGTCTAGAGGAGAAATTGTGGGGACAGGGTAACTTTAATTTAGATAATAGGGCATTGGCACAAGCCTCTATTGTTGCCAAGTGAGGAGTGTCGGGTTGACTAGAAATGGTTAGATGTGTGGTACAAGAATCCTGGGCAACTTTTAATAGGAAGGTGTATGGGAAGGCATTGCAAGATTTTGTTACATGGTGTGTTGTGGCTGCTAGAGGAGGAAGGAGTTTGTTGGGAAGGATTGTTGTTGAAATATTGGGTTCAGGCTTGGGAACAAAGTAAGGCTTTTCAGTCAATCAAGGCAGAATTGGCTGTGATTAGGGTTGAGAGTATGAAGACTGTCAGACAATGGACATTGCAAGACAGGTTTGGGGGTTTTGTTGGAGGGATTCATTGGGCTATACTTAGGATGACGTTCACTTTATGGATGCATTATGAATCTCTTAGGGTATCTGATTTATTTTGGTCGCTAGTTTGGTGGGATGTCAGTTTTCTTCCTTTGTGGTATTTGCTTGGGTAGATTTGTAACGGATCTGTTTGAAAGGGCAGGCAGCTAGTATTGGGAAAGGACAGGAATGAGTGGTGGTGTCTTGAAGGGTTGGGCTTAGATGTTGCTGTGGTCCTTCTGTTGGGAGTCCCCTGGACTTTGTCTTGTTCTGTAACGGGCAAGGTGATGACATGTAATCTGTTTGGGTATATGATGGGGAGAGCTTTTCGGTGTTTAATGTTTCAGGAAAGAGGTTTTCCATTTATTCTTTGTGCATTGAAAGGATATCAGCTTTGGTGGGGGAAGGCATATTGACTGAAGTCATTGAGATGGTGGATTGTTGGTCATCAAGTGCTTTCTTGTCCAGTAGCAGATAATTGGGTACGGTGACTAGATTAGTATTAATTTAATTTCCTAGGAAAGGAAATATATCCATTGGGTGGCAGCAGGGGACTGCAGTTAGGCCAGATGGCCCATAATTGGGTTTGCACTGTTTCTGGTCACATTGAGCTCCTTAGCATCCTGTTAGTGTATTTGACAGGTAATAATCCAGACATAAATCTGAAGCTACAGTTGGTAGTTAGGATAAGTGAGGATCTGTTTGTTTTAAAGAGGTTATACCCAGGTGTGTGTATTGTGTGGTAGGAGGTAATACCACAATTATTTTGGCTTTAGACAGGGCTCATCGGTTTGTTAACTTTAGGCTAGTTAAGCAACTGGCTGCTTTGGGTAGTTATGTGGTATGGCATGGGGATGTCAGTGCCGGGATTCATTTTGGTTCTGAGGGGATGGAGTTGACCTGAATGATTTTTGTTTTGACATTTTTAGTGTACCCTTAAGTTTGGTTGGAGACTTTTCTGAATGTTTTGAGTGGGTGAGGGGTCAGGCTATTTGGCAGAAAAGAGGGCCAGGCTTGTCCCTCTTCTGTTCCCCCTCTGGTTTTGGATATTTACTTCAATAAGTTGGGGAATGAACGTGAGGGATGGGATGCTGCTTGATAAGTAAAGTAAATGAGCGGAGATGAAGATGCTGCTTATTTGGTTATGGTGAGCAAGGTTACCTGCCTTAGTTAATGGTTCATATGGATGTCCATGCTGTGATCAGTAAATTAAAGTAATATGTTTATGGAAGTTTAATAAAGGTGGTCAAATGTCATTTGGTGTGGTGTATTTATTGAAGGTGACCAGGAAAATAGAATGGACTACCTGATGAAGATTCAGTATAGTGAAGAAATGTGTTGGAAACGTATTAAAACAGTATCATGTTAAATTGGGGGGTGGAACTTTTTTTTACACCTAAGAGAGCATAACTACCTCTCAAAACATTTTTTTATTTCTCCTCATATAACAAAACTTTTGTCTTCTCCTTTACCTAATTAAATATGAAATTCATCATCGTACATTTTCAGTCTGCTAAATTTAGTAACATGTCTATCAGTCCTTCTGTCTCCTTTCTAATAAACTGAACCAGATATCAAAGGATATGATAACAGTATTTTGTACAAAATTTGGTCCAGGCTAGCAAATACTAAGATCTTTATGTGTAAAAATGGACCACCATTCATTCACTTCTTTCTTGTTTGTTTTTATATTTAACTACTACCTGTTAATCACCTCCCATCCATAGGCCATTTGTCCAGTACAGAGTGACACCCAGTCATGGATATCAGTATTTAGGCAGCCATCAGGTAGGTTTATGCTTAAAGTTCTTACTCAACCCATTTTGATTGATTTGGGAACTTATGTCACAGCAAGGCCCTATTATGTCCTCCCCTGCATGCCTCTGCCTGCATGTGGAGAAACAGCCACCAGACCACCAGACCATCAATTTTGTCCCAATACAGATGAGCTGGCATATTCTTCTCTGTCCTATCCTTCTGCACCTGGATTGTCTAGCTTCCTAGTTGCTAATCAAAGTTTGGTTATAATGTTCAAATCCAATGCTTCATTCCAATACCAAGGAACTGGGCTGTCTGCTTATTATTATTATATGTATTGGTTTATTCTTTAATGAATTTGTATCATTCTAGCTAATATGGTAAGTTGCCAGAAGTATTCTTTCCAGTAATTACTATAATTGTTTTTTCATGAACAATCAGTTACACAGGAAAAGGCCTAACGATACTCAATCTTTTCTGGGGCAGCAACATAATTTATAGGTGCATGGAGAAGTCTATCGTTTATAAATTTGGTACTACACTAAATCTTTGCAAAAATATTTGAAGGTTTCTGCATCTAATGTTCAACAAATAGAGAAATATATGAAGGCAGGTATGGGTAAAATTGGCATATTAACTCATTAACACTTGCAGGCACTCAGTTAATCTTGATAGTCTTAACTGCCAGCAAGATGGATTGCAATCACCTAAAGTTGTAAAAATTAGGCTTGGCCCTCTCTCAGTTTCTGGATAGATTAAACATTCAATTAGGAATTAAGCAGTAGAGAGCATCATGCTGGACTACTCTGTCCTTTTTTTAAAGTTACAGCCTTTAGACAGACAAATGTAAGTATCCAATTCCTCCATGTATTTTCTCTGTATTTGCCTAACACTGAAAAGGGCAGAGTAACATGTTTTACCACAAGTTTATGACCCCCTGTTATCCTCTGTTCTCTTTCTGATGCCATACTTTAAAGATAGCTACATAATCGCATCTCCAAATTTCTTCCCTTACCACTCTTGTTAAAGCAATGGGCTTGTACTGCAAATATTTAGGGAATTTGCCTTTTCCTAATTAAGCTATCACCTATCCTGGGATATGTTGATATGAGACTAGTATGTATTTCCCAGCCTTTGACATACAAGGACTCAAACTGAAAATGAAAGGAACAAGATGTGATTCATCTCTCAATGCTAGCTACAATGAGGTCTGGCCCTCTAATGGGCAAAGAACAAGATGTGATTCATCTCTTAATGCTAGCTACATTGAGGTTTGGCCCTCTAATGGGCAAAGCCCCCTGCTCTTTATTTGCCCATACAGAATGAGGTAAACCCATCTTAGGCTTAAACTTCTCAACTTGTTCCTGCCCTCAAATATTAAAAATTATGAATATATTCTGCCATGTGCACAGCTTTGTCATCTTCAGTAATACTAGTTCTTGATGCCAGACAGAGTTGGTGTTTGTCACAACTCATACAAAGTCTGCTATTCTCCAGGCAACTGAGGATCATCCTGGTCTCTGCTTGCTTCTTCAACACAACTAGGGCATTGGAGGTCTCGACTCATCTCTTAGACACTTGTTTTTTCTTTTCCTTCCACACACCACACATGCCTTCTTTGTGATTTTACATTGCTCTGTTAAGAGCTATGATGCTCAGAAAATAAACAGTTCCACATTAGTGATGTATTGGTCTAATATGAAAATAATGACTCAAGTTTACAATAATGCAGTGTCTGACTTAGAAAGGCTCTGTCCATAAAGTACATATCCTTACTGCTTAACTTACAGGATATAAACTGGTCAAATAGCAACACCATCTACTGACCTCACTCTCAGGACTGCTACCACTTCTCAAAACTGCCACTATCAATCCTACTTTAATTCTCTCTTAGTACGTACATTTATTTTTTAAAATTATTTCTGGGAGAAATTAATAACTGAAAGGAGAAGGTGATGTGAACAAATGCATGGGGCGAACTGAAGACAAATGCAGTCTGCATCTCTGACAACACCTTTTATTATCTGCTCCATTTGTGTTGGAGTGTTGCAAACTCAGGACATCACCTTGTACAGATATATATTTATAAGCACGCACTCAGAGAAAGAATATGGTTGTCATCCATTTGGTAGAAAATGGATTTGTTAGAATCGCAAATGGGGGACCATAAAACTGAACAGACAAGTGTGTGTGTGCACATTTTTGAGAATTACTTTGATTGATTTGAAGCTTTATATAGTGTAGGTATGTAGGACTAGGCAGTAAATGTAATAATGGTTTACTGAAAAGAATGTGCAAACCTGCATTAAATCAAGCAGTGTGCACGTGCAAGTGTTTGCGGGTTAGCGTTAAGAATGGGGATTGCCTGGATTAGTGGTACTGATAGGGAAAGTGCTTTTAGTAATGTAATATGTAAGGTTAGGGTTAGCACACAAATAAGGTGGTGCATGTTACTTAGAAGGAGTGCTTTATTTGATATTTTGTTCATGTCAAAAATCGTATATAGGAGAAACTAAAAAGATGGGAAGAAAAAGAATATTAGAACATTTGTGACTAAGTAGCATGTTAAGTAAACATTTTTGAAAGTAGGACATAGTGGAATAGATGAGATTTATGTTCTTTCTATAACATCCTCTGTAATAACAGAGAAAATAAAACAGTGTTTATTATATGACAAAAGTTATTTTATACCTATATATGAAACTTATCATCTCTGGGAATTGAATATAAATTTGCAAATATTTTTATGTGCTGCATGTGACTATAATTAATTTGCATGTTTAAATTTTACTATTATTTAAAGTCTGATTTAATATATTCTAATTGTCTCCTTGAAGGCTGCAGAGCCGAGAAGCCAGAGACCTTTGTTAAATAAAAGTGAAATTTTAGAAGTTTTATTCGGACAGTGCTTGACAGCACACTTTTTGTCTGAAGATGTCATTTAGCCACTAATGCTTACACATGATTTGCTGAGTTAAGGTCTCAGTGTACATTCTTACAAGACACTTATTACGTCATTTTGTTGGGCTTTCAGCATGTGCTTCTTTACAATGAGCAAAGCCAGTGTTAGTGTATCCTTGGAAACTAATACAGTACTTTGTCAAACTATGTTTTCTCTTCTTCCCAAATTTCCTTGGCAA
This sequence comes from Protopterus annectens, assembly GCF_019279795.1. Classification (NCBI taxonomy): domain Eukaryota; kingdom Metazoa; phylum Chordata; order Ceratodontiformes; family Protopteridae; genus Protopterus; species Protopterus annectens. Next base: position 1,295,593,947 of record NC_056739.1, read on the forward strand.
TGTCAATCAAGCCTATGGGATTACTGCCACAAAGAAGTATAAATTAGATAAAGCAAGGTGAAATTTATAGCACCTTTCTTATATCAAACAGTTAGGATGGTAATAACTGGCCCCGTTTCATCCCTCTTATGTTAATAACTTTTCTTAGCATGGACTTCAATGTTTTATCCAACCTCTCACCCATTAACCAGTCTCTGGATTGTAGACTGATGTCGTCAACTGTTTGACTTTAAAGCATTAGCTAACACAACAAATGCAAATCCCATGGTATAAAGGGAATGCTTTCATCAGTAAGAATTTTTTTAAGGATACCCAGTCTGGATGAAATCAGTAACATTTCTCTGGGGATAGCTATAGCATTAGCTTTGCATAATGGCCCTGCTTCTACAAATTTTGTAGCAAAGGTTTTTATTACTAGTATATACTGTTATCTATTGCTAGAGTTTACTCGTGGTAACACTATGTCTATAGTGACACATTCAGATGGCATCTATATAATCTATATAATAAGCGCTGGGATTAATGGCCTCTCACATCTAGGATGGGATACAATTTTCTGCCATTATGGACAACAAACAGAGAAACTGTGCATCTACTTAATCATGACTGGCCAATAAAAGTTGACTTGCACTCTTGCCTCCTTGTGTGACTTCCTAATGTGTGGTAACTTCATTAGCTCTGTCTCCCAATGATTTGCCAGTAGCAAAAGATCTAGAACTTCCAACCTATATTTACTCAACATATAGGTTCATAGGTAGGTACTAGGCTATCTGCCCGAAGGCATTTATAAGCCTAGCCAGAATGTGTTGTCTTTCGCCACCCCCTAAGATTAGTTCCCTGTGCCTCTGTCCAGCACAGCCACTGAAGTGATCCCAGGGGTAAACTTTCTGTTTCCCATCCACTCGTCAAGGTTTCTCTTGAAGAGTGTTAGTGAGGAGCTCTGCCTAATGTAGATTGGAATCTAGTTCCAAAGCATGGGAAGTCTCTGGGACAGGAATCTATCCCTCCAGCATGTCCTATTTATTGTTGTGGTGAGGTATAGAGCCCTAGAGCATGTGGCTTGAGAGGATATGGTTTTCTTTAGGTGGAGCATGTCCATCATTTCTGGGTTGGACATAGCCTTGCATGTCAGGTGGAGATCACCTCTGAGTAGGTGGTATGCAACCGAGTACAGCTGGTGTTTCTTCACTCAAGCTGCATAGGGCGTCTCTTTGAGGCCAGTGATCCTCTTGGTGAGGTACTTCCGTGGTCTTTCCAGCTGTTGCAGGTGTCTTGTAAGGTACATCCCAAATGGGGCGTTGCACTCTATGATGGGTCTGATGAGTGATGAGTATAGGGGCATAATAACCTCTTTTGATCTGGATGCAAATCCTTTTGTGATTAGGTGGGCCACATAGAAGGATTTTCTAACCACCTTGGCAATGTGATTATCAAAGGAGAGATAACTATCTACTTGGGTCCCCAGATCCCTTATTACATCTTCTATATTTAGGGGACTACCACCTATGTGGTAGTTTGTGGGTACTTAGTTTTTTCCGAAGGGGATGACTATGCACTTTATGTCATTTAGCTTGAGGCCATGATTTTGACACCAGGTATCCGTCTCAGTGAGACCCTTTTGGAGGATGTCTGTGTCAGCCAGACAGTCAATTATAGCCCCTAGTTTGCAGTCGTCTGTGAACTTGGTCAGCCATAGTCCTCCTGTGCATGTCTGTACCTCTGAGAAGTATAAGCTGAACAGGAGGGGTCCTAGGACTGAGCTCTGGGGAACGCCACTTGCAACCGGTTTAGAGTCAGACCTAGCTCCCGCACCTCTCACCATGTGGGTTCTGTCCATGAGCCAAATGGCAACTCATAATGTGACATAGGGGTTTATGTTCAGGCTGGTGAGCTTGTCAATAATACCAGAATGGAGAATGGTGTCAAAGGCCTTTGTGAGGTTTAGGTAGGCTGTGTGTACCACCTTTCTCTCATCTATAGCCTTAGCAACTGTCTCAAAGAAGTCCACCAGGTTTAGGAGGCATGATCTGCCCTTAACAAAGCCGAAATGGGTAGGGTCCAGTGTTTGGAGGTTCCCAGTGTCTCTGTTAATGCATTCCATGATGATATGCACCATAGTCTTGCAGACCAAACTAGTCAGGCTTATAGGGCAATAGTCCCCACAGTCTGTTGTGGCTCCACCTTTGTGGAGTGGAATAACTGTTGCTGTGCACCACTCTATGGGCACATAGCCTGTGGAAAGGCTGAGTTTGAACAGTGTGTGTAGGTGAGGGTTTAGTTCATCTTTGAGCTTGTGTAGGATGCAGCCTGGGACACTGTCTGGTCCCACTGATGCTGTGTTTTTGGCTTTGGAGAGGGCTGTTTTAACCTGAGTGTCTGTGATTTCAGGAGCTCTACATTCTTCTGGTATGGTTATGGGCTCTTTTGGGGGTGAGAGGTGGATGAAGTTTGCACTGAACCTGTCTGCCAGGATGTTGGCAATATCAGTCAGTTCAGTGTATTTTGTGCCATTCTGCACTAACTCTGAGCAGATCTGAGCATTGCCACTTAGATTCTTGTCATAGCTAAAGAATGCCTTGTGGTTATCTTTGGAGTCCTTGGCAATTTTTCTTTCGAAGCTAGCCTTGGATGATTTCATGAGGGATCGTAGTTTCTTGCTGATACTGATCAGAGATGTGTTCCCTTCTTGAAATTTTGCTCTTTCCTGTACTAGTTTCATCCTTCTGTTGAATAGCTTATTTATGGCAGGGGTCCACCAGACTGGTTTCCTTTTCTTGGAGGAGTGAGTCTTGGTTTTACTTGGGATAGCACAATCCATGCATTCTTGAAGGTGCCCGTAGAATGCATTAGTAAAGGATTTTGTAGCTTGGACAGTGTTATCCTTTAGCATGGGGGCTTTGAAACTTTCCACCTCGGTCTTAAGTAACGTGAAGTTTGTTTTGAAAAGTTTTTCACAGTGGTTTCCTTGACCGGGGGTGGGGGAGGATTGTGGATATCCAGAGTGATTTGTTTATGGTCAGATCTAACCAGTGAGGGTTTGACCTCTGGTGTGGAACATCGGTCGTCCATGTTGGTAATGACCAGGTCCAATATGTTGTCACCTCTGGTGGGAGTGTTGACCAGTTGATCCAGGGTGTTTGAGTTTATAAATTCTAGGAAATGTTGGGCAAGGGAGTTAATACTTGTGTGGTTCTCCCAGTTAATTTTTGGGTAATTGAAATTACCCAATATTAGGGTGTTTGGTAGGACCTTTATGTTTCCCAGTGTTTCCAGAAACACGGATGGGGGGTCCTGGGACATGTTGGGTGATCTGTAGCAAGCTTCAATTTGAATTGCAGTTTTGCCTGTTGTTAGTTGCATGTGGATGATCTCTGAAGCATCGTGCTGTGCCACTAACCTGGAGGTGTGGACATCTTTGATGAATATGGATACGCCCCCACCTTTTGTATTTTGGTCTGGGTTCTGTGGCCAAAATGTATGGTATGAGTTGTAGCCTGGTAGTGCTGGGGTGCTCTCTGAAACCTAAAACCAGATTTCTTTTACTGCACATATATTGATTTTCTCCATACTGAGGAGTGCCTCGAGTGCATGCATTTTGAAGTTTAGACTTCTGGCATTGAGTAGCATTACCCTCAGTTTTTTGTTACTTGTGCTATTTATGGAGGTGGGTTTGTCTTTTGAGCCTTGCCTAAAAAAGGCACTATGGGGGTGGCAAGGGCCTTGGCCAGTATTTGAAAGCCTAAGGGTGACAGGTGCAGGCCATCTCTAGTGAAGCAGTGTGGTTTGTCGAGCATGTCATCCTAGGTGGACAGACACTGGATCCCCTTTGAATGACACTAGATTGTTGAAATTGATAATTTTTTCTTTATACCGTGGTATCATTCTTGGTGGGGGCAGGATGCTACTCAGGGTCAGGGTCATACTGGCCTGGGCTATGTGATCAGAGAGATCTTCCATGTCTCTTTTCAAGTAGTCCAGGGAAGGATGGCTCAGGTCATTCACACCAACATGGACAATGACAGAGTCATATTTGTACTTGTTCTGGAGTGACCTGAGTGCTTGTGTTATGTGGTGGATCCTAGCACCTGACAGGCAGTTAACAGTAACCTTCTCCTTGTTCATTCTAATGAGTGGGACGTCAGTGTGACTGACTATAGAGCACCTATTACTAGTGTGTTGGGTATGTTATTTTGCCTTAAGAGCTGTGATTGCATGGCACACTGGTTTTGTGAAGTATGTGTTTCGTGGTTTGTGTTGGGGGGTGGAGGTTGCTTGGATGTCTACTATGGAGGTCTGTGTTGCTTTTGCAGATTTTTATTTAGAGCCTCCGAGTATGTTTTCCTGTATTTATGTGTGTTCTTTGCCGGTGCTGGTTTAATGGATCTATGTGAGACTGGTGGTGTGATGCAAGTATTTCCCTTCAGCTCTTGACTGTCTGATCCAGTCTTGGGTTGAGAGGGCTTAGCCTTCAGTTTGGCTGAATAATTGCATCCCTCGCATGTATTAGTGTTTGGTGGTAAGAGGAAAGGGTTGTCTGTGTACATGAGGCAGTTGTTACATTGCCCCAAAATGCCCAGATTCACCAGTTGGACTGGGTAGTAGACCTGAAACTGCCCTTTGGACATGCCTGGATAGGTACAGTGAACTGTTTTACTGATTGTCTGGTAAGGTCGAATAAAGAGCTTTGTCCTTCTGTACAATATAGGGGGGGTCTAGTGCTAGGATGCTTGATATGAGTTTTGAGCAAGTGCCGGGCTGAGAAATGAATGATTTGAGTGCTTAAATTAAAAGTTTGCCTAGTTCCAAGGGAAAAATTGAAGAAGAGACTTTGTGGAGCCGGGAATAGTTATACCCTAGCTAACCTGCGCTGCCTGGTACGCAAAACTGGGCAAATGTGGTTTTTATAGCAGGGAAAAGAAAGAGATAGAAATTAGCCTAAAATAGCCAATAAACTACTAATTTCTTGGCTGATATCACTTCTCCAGGGACAGATAGGCTGCTCAAAGCTCCCTTCTCTCACATGTAAGATGTCCTTCAATTCAAAACAGGAATAAAAGAGTAATGGGAAAATTCCCCTCACTGTCTCCTTCTATAACCTAGTTTATATTTATTTTGTCTTGTTTCAGACATACATTTCCCTATGTTTTTTTTTTTTTTAATTTACGAGGTTTACCTGTAGGACTGCTGACTCAGGGTCACTTTCTTGAGCAAATAGAATTATCTGCTTTATTCTGTCTGATATATATATATATATATATATATATATATATATATATATATATATATATATATATATATATACATACATATCACTGGACATTTGAGTGTTCTTTTTTATTTTTCTTTTAGGTTGATCTCTTCCTGTCTTAGTATGAGTGGACACCAATCTCTCACTTTCTTTTAAATATCCCACATTGTCAACCCTCTTCAAATGATATCTCAAAACAAAAATAATCTTAAGTTTTAGTGTTTTCCTTGCAGTCAGATAAATATTACTTACAACCTGCCTTTACTTCAGCTTTCTGCTTGACAGTTAAAGATTCTTACCTATCTCACTTTTAGTACTTAGTTTGTTCTGAAGTCCCTCATGGAAGGACATATATATGCAGATTTAATTCTGTTCTTCTATATATACTTGGAATTATACCACCTAAAGTCCACAAAGCATTGGACTCTAGAATATTTTTTGAATATGTCAGTGGTACAGTGGGATAGCAGTTGTGCTAACCATGTTTCTGTAACCATGGAGTTAGTATAAATCAATATTAGTATGTAGAAGTCTTGGCAATGTAAAAAATAAAGTTTTATTGTTCTTAGCTACTTCTGGCAGTTATCTATGCAGAAAGTCAGACTTGAGTGATACGAGTGTGTGTGTGTGTGCGTGTATGTGTATGTATACAGGATCACTACTAAATCCTGAATACTTACAATACTGAAGACCGGAATCCCGAAACCAGATACCCGAAAGACAAGATGACCGGAAGACCAGAATGCACTAATTTCAAAATGGTGAAGTACGGAGATGTTGAAGCAGCGCTTCTGGTGTTGCAGTTTGTGAATGGATAGGTGGAAAGTCAGGCAAGTATCTATGTTTGATTGTGTTGATTAGGGGCTTTAGTGTGTGTGTGTGTGTGTGTGTGTGTGTGTGTGTGTGTGTGTGTGTGTGTGTGTGTGTGTGTGTGTGTTGTGACTTTGATGTGTGTGTGCATGTGTGTGTGTGAGGGGAATGTAGGTGCGTGGTGGTGTTTTTGTGTGTTTGTCTGTATAGTGCGATCTTGTAGTTAGAACATTTACGTAGGGGGGTGTGGGGAGTGCAGCCCCCCACATGGGGGATGCAGGGGAGTTTGTCCCGCTGCTTTTATGTAGTGTAGGTTTGTGTGTTTGTATTTTGGGTGAAGGTGTGTGTATCTGTATTTGTGTGGTGTATGTTTAGTGTAGCATTCGGGATTTTAAATTTCGTGCTTCTTGTCTTCCGGTCTTCTCTTCTTTCAGGTATCTGGTGTAGGGATTCCAGTCTTCGGTATTGTAAGTACATATATATATATATATATATATATATATATATATATATATATATATATATATATATATATATATATATATATATATATATATATTTATATATATATATATATATATATATATATATATATATATATATATATATATATATATATATATATATATATATATATATATATATATATATATATATATATATATATATATATATATAAATATTTATATATATATATATATGTATTTATATTTAGATATGTATATATATGTATATATATGTATATTTATATATGTATATATATGTATATATATGTATATTTATATATGTATATATATATATATATATATATGCACACACACACACACACACACACACACACACACACACACACACACACACACACACACACACACACACACACACATATATATATATATATATATATATATATATATATATATATATATATACATATACACATATACACATATACATACATATACAATACACACACACTCACACACGCACGCATATATTTATATGGGTGTATGACAGGTTCTTGAAAGGCAACTTGTTGAACACAAAAAACATCTGGCACAGCTGATCAAGAATCAGCTATCATATGGACTGGCAGTAGTTTCATGCAAGATCACAATACAGTGGGGAATGGGCTCTTTCTTCAGCGTAGTGTGACCCTGGAGTTGGTGAATATATATATATATATATATATATATATATATATATATATATATATATATATATATATATCAAACAAATTATTTGGGAGTGTGGGGGTGCATAGAGGCTTGCCCCCTGCAAAACAATTGACTTGTTTGTCTATATTTTATTGATCAGCTGCTGGTTGACAAGCTGTGTTTGATTATTCACTGTTCAACATGTTGCAGTTTCGATCAAGCCTTGTACACACATTTACATGTATGTGTATGCGTCTGTTTTAAATGTATATGTGCATGTATGTAAATTGAACTGAACATATGAGTTGGGCCTAATGATCTCTTTAATGCCGTTCATCTCTCAGTTTTTTATAGTTTCTTGATATATACCTATGTGGAGGACTTGGCCATATTTTTCCAACCTTTGTACAGCTCTTTCCAGGTCTTGATGCACACCTGGCTCCTTCCTCTGTGATCACCCACCAATGTCTTCCCTGACATTGGGAAGAAAGTCATGACAACATAGTTTGTTTCCAAAAGGCATATTCCTGTTTACTCATCAGGATGTATCTGACAGGAGTTTCTAGGCTTTTTATTTGGTTTACAGTAGTAAAGGAAGAGTGCAAACCCCTTAATAACATGTGACACACAAAAATAACTACTTAAAATTGACATTCTAAATAGTACTTTGCTACTCTTAAGATTTCATAAAAATTCTACCATACACAATTTTTGTACTGCAGTACTATCTGTATATACAAAGCCTCCTTAACAAAATCTTTATGATTAATGACTGAGGCATGCAAAACTGATCTAAACTTTCAATTCATGCATGGATTTGTAGCCAGATTTTTGTTACCTCAGTCCAATGTTCCATTCCTTGGTTATTCCGCCTCATTTACCATAAGCACTGTTATGTGCATACTGCTTTACTTCTGCGATGATTTGGATTTCATTTGAAAGTTTTATTTTGCATTTTACAGCATAAACCCTAATAGATATCTGCTAAACAAAGCAATGTAGTCTCACAATGGAAATAGACTTAGCATTAAAACTTCTCTGATCTTGAAACTCACATTCATTGAAACAGCACTGAAACCCACATTCAAAGAAAATACATTTTGCCAGTGGCAGATAAAAATTAACTTCGGGCTGTTTTCAAATCATAGGTCCCTTGAACACAAAACATACACATGCTATTTGATACACCTTCCTGACCTTGTACAATACAGTACAGTTGTTGGACGGCATTTTAAATTTGTTTTGAACATTTTTCCAGTAAACAATGAAACAAAATGCATGCAGCAGTAATGACAAAACTGCCCAGTTCAGAACATTTCCATCATGAAAGTCTACTCAAACTTCTACAGTCCACCAGTATCAGTAAATATGCACAATCTCTGAAGAAGTAAAAGTAATCTAAATAATTCCACATTAAAGAAATCTGTAACTAAGGAAGAGGTTGCTGCTAGCAAACAACTTTATATGACATTGTTTCATCTACAAATAAAGTGCCTGTTGCTCTTGAAGAATAAATTGCCTATGTTGCATTAAAAAAACGATAAGCTAGTAATATCGCAATAGAGAATGGATGGCAAACTGATAACAGGTTCATAGTTACTAGGTATCTTCGCCAAAAAGGACTACAGCATCCACCCCCTTTACAAGGCAGTACAGTATCAGCACTGCATCTACCTACTGTGGGAGTAGAACCCACACCCTTCTGCATGAAATACAAGTACACTACCTGTTGTGCTATTAACAATGCAAACAGACTCAGCATAAGCAGCACTAAACTTTTGTTCCCCTACAGCTCTCAGCTCCTTGTAAAATCTACTTGACACTCAGCTGTATCTCTGAACTTTGCTGCACAAGAAATCTGGAAAAAGCCAAAATTTATTGGGGGGAGGGGACAAAAGCCCAAAAACCAGGGACATATTTTAAACATTGCTTGTATAATGTTGGAAAGTTGCTAGAACAAAATTCTGTGTTACCACCATACATTTCACTGCCAAGTCTTGAACGTAGGGGACCCTGTACAAAACAGTCAGAGCAACATACCACTATGCCAAATCAGCTGTTTTGTGAAAGTGAGGAAGACTGAAAGTTAAAATGGCTACCATTTAGTGAATTCAGTTCTCACCATAGCTCTCAACCTCATAGCAAAAAACATGTAGACAAAGCCAGTAATGGGGGAATACAGCCCCCACACATATTCAGTGAATTCAATTCTCACCATAGTTCTCAACCTTAGTGCAAAAAACCTGGACAAAGCCAATAATGGGGGAATATAGTCCCAAAAATAGGGATACATTTCAAATATCCATGTTATAAACTTAGGAAATTGCTGGAATAAAAAGTTTTGTATTACCATGTACTTTCTGAAGAATATGAAGTCTGAAATTCAAATGCCTGTTATTTTTATTTAACATTTGTTAACCAGGAAAGTCTGACATGGAACAAAAGCCAATTTTCAGCAGAGCAGGGACAAACACTCCAGACACATGTCTTTGTAAAATGGGAAGACATGCAGACTCCACACAGAAGGCACCACAGCCGAGAATCAAACCAGAGAACCTGCAGCTGTTAGGCAACAATGTTACCAGTGCACCACTGTACTACTGACTTTGCAAGTTAAAACAAACATACAGAAACCACAGATTTTATGAGGAACAGAACAAATATGAGGCAAAAATCTGCAAACATTTTACAAATGGTGGTGACTAGGGAATTCAGGCCCTTGCCACCTGCACCCAAGATACAGCATTCAAGTCTGAGTATTCTCTACCCACTACCATGTGTTCTCTAGCCACCAGTATATAGCAACTGGGGCATTACACACACCACTTGAAAAACCCCACTTACTTGCATGCCTCACCACAGGAACAGTTGAACCATCATTCCTCATCTCTTGATGTCAACAAATGTAGCTTTCATTTAAATGGCAGTATTCTCTGCCAACAAGATGTGCATTCAACAAGGTATATTGCAGGCATACATGTATGTACTGTGTGTGTGTGTGTGTGTGTGTGTGTGTGTGTGTGTGTGTGTGTGTGTGTGTGTGTGTGTGTGTGTGTGTGTGTGTGTGTGTGTGTGTGTGTGTGTGTGTGTGTGTGTGCGTGTTGTGTCTTTGATGTGTGTGTGTGTGTGTGTGTGTGTGTGTGTGTGTGTGTGTGTGTGTGTGTGTGTGTGTGTGTGTGTGTGTGTTTGTGTGTGTGTGTATATATCATAGCTGTCAGTTGTTCCTGATTTGACAGAATATCCCTGGTTTTCCTCATATGTATTGTCTCTTCCTTTTTTTTTTTTTGCCAAACCATTGAGAACTGCAGTCCCATAACGACATTTTGAGTTTTTGAGGTCAGACTTCATTTCCTTCAAACATTCATGCTAATGCAAAGCCTGTTATTCTAGCAATTTTCCTAGTTTATAACACCAGTATTTAAAATCAGTCGCTGTGCCATTGCCCTCATTAGTATATGCATAACTTGAAATAGGGCCTAGCCTAAGTAAACTTTTTCTTTATTTAAAAAAGTTGATGTGAAACTCAGTGCAGCTAGACAAAGAAACTATAGCAATCCCATCCTATTTTCCATGCAGTGTGTAATTTGTATACATAACCTGGCTGAACAGCAACAGCATCAGAAGTAATACTAATTCCATGCGAAGGTCTGACCTAAACAGCATGAGAAGAAATCTCGATGTGAAGACAAGCCAACAGCTCAGCATTGTTGATCTGGGGAGTTTTAGTTTTATTTTTGGAGCCACACTGACAATGTGCACACCTTGTTTAACAGTACTAAAGCACATGGCAGTAACACAAAAGCAGGGAATAACCATTTAAACATAAAACACCATGGTGCACAGTTGTACACACAGACACAGAGCCAAGTCCGGCACCTACCTCAATTTAATAACTTTTTGTAAAAAGTCAAAACTGTCCGAGCCGAGAGTCCATCTTCTTCGCTGTGACTCTCTGATTCAAGCCAGCAGCAAGGCAAAGGGCAGAACAAGCAAGCCAAAAAAAAAAAAAAAAAAGATAAGGAAGGAAGTAAGGAACTTCAAGTTAGTCAACCACTCTACTAACTACTTTGTACTTTCAAAGTTTCACCAACGATAGTCCATCTCCGTCCGTAGCACTAGCAGTAGCACTGCACAAGAAAATAAATCCAAGTACAATACAGACTACTATTGATTGTTTCTCCTTTTTGAGAAGAGAGCGAGAACCAATCAGTAGCAACCGAGCCGTCCACTTCACATACGTGACTGTGGATGTGGCAGTCCGAAACCCCTTTTTCTTATTGTGCAGTTAAAAATCGCATAGACGTCTGGGCATCACACTGATGCCTTCTCTCATATCCGGACTGCCTGTAAAGCAGTCTCGAGTTGCAGAAATGGACTCATTCGCTAATGTAAATAAATAAATAAAATACCGGAACTCAGTGAGCATGTGCAGTTCGAGTTCCGGGACATTGCGAGCCGGTCAAGAAACAAAATATTTTATGATTGTACATTTTTTATACATGTTTTATTTTTTTATTTAATAATCTTTTTTTGCTGGGAGGGCTGCAGTCCTGCAGTCCGATGGCACCAGCCGCCACTGCTAGGAAATCTAAAAAAATGAAATGCCCCCTTTGTAACATTTAAAAATATGGCATTTTGAACTGCAAGATGTTATTTAAAAATCTCAGAGAAGCAGCACATTTTTGATAAGACACCAAAGACTGTGTCATCAGATTTTCAATATTAATCTGAGAAGCCAGCTGTAAAATATCAGTATAAATAACTTCCTTGTGCCTTCTACCCAAATATTTGTGTAAAATGAATTGCTTTTCTTGGTTCCTGTTTATGTGATTGCAAATGAAAAGGTGATCAAACCTTTTTCAGTGATGGTTTGACATTTAACAATTTTGTAGGTTTCCCTAATGTTGTAGAGCATTGCAGTAAGCTTATAATACATAAAAGTTGCAGGGAAAAATGCTCTCACTTCAGCTACATTATCAGCTTTTTCTCATTTGTTGCAGTAAGCATGATTAGTTTGCATTTTCTGAAACAGTTGGTTATTACATGTGCCATATTTTGTTTCAGTGTAATAGCACCAATCTGCAGTCGGACTTTAGCAGATGGGTTATATAAAATAAGAAAACAGTCTAAAAAAGTGATGGCAAAGCGAGCTGCATTCTACATATTGACACTTTTTGTACTGATCACAGAATGAGCTGGCTTTTTCAAGTAATGAAAAAGTGACAAAGAAGTACCTTTGTTTCCTTGCCTGGTGAAGATAATGGTGACCAAGCCAAGTATGATTTATTTATCATTATTTATTACCCACCATCCTACCCACAGGATTACAGACAGATGCTGGTTTGCATGGATGATGAAAAGAATTTAGCCTAGTGAAATGATTTGCTGTGGAGTTACTATGGCATGGGAAAGTGAAGCATTCAGTCTATTTTTATGAGGTATAGTTTAATCTCCTGTCAGCTGAATTATATGGGTAGGTAACTTCAATAGCATCTATTACTTACACATAGTATCCCAGTCTATTTTTAAAAGTTCATAGATTCACAGGTGTTTACTTGGCTAATGACCACAAGGGCCTTTTTAGGCCTAGCCATGCATCCCAAATCTCTGACAAGCTCGGGTACCCTTGATAAGTGTAAGCAGGAGGTTAGGAGATGAAACATTTACACGTAGAAACCTGGGAGCTGAACCATTTACAGATTTCCTGTGTCCATTAGAGACAATTGTCCAAGTTTCACTTGAATTGGGTTAGAGAGGAACTCTGCTTCACATGGATGGGGAGCCTGTTCCAGAGATGGGGTAGTCTCTGGGACGCATGCCTTTCTCTCTAGCAGGTACTATTTATATCACAGGCAAGGTTTAAATCTTTAGAAATGGGTAATTCTTGTGCTGTTTGGTTTGTGTATATGCAGAAGGTCTGTTAGAGTGGGGTCTGACAATGCCCTGTATGCCAGGTATAGATTTCCCCTCAACAGACTGTAGGAGACAGACTACAGGGATAGGGCTTTGAGGTGGTCTGCCTAAGACATTTTACTTATACCCTGTATTCTTTTAGTGAGGAACTTCTGAGGACATTCCAATTGTTGGATATGCCTGCTTACGTACATACTACTGTATTTCTATGTAAATAAGACCTAACCAGAGAATAAGGCCAAGCATGGTTTTCCAGGGTGGTCATGATATAAGTTCTCCCCAAAAATAAGCCCCAGTTAAGATCATCAACAACACATGATGTATGTGTTGAATTATAAAATAATAATATTATTGACATCTGTTGACTGAGGTTATCGTACTCTGCTCACCATTTTCACACCATTCGGACACCCAACTTCTTCTCTTTGCAGAAAGTCATAAGATTCTTTTCCCGGGAGTCCTACATGATTCTTACTTTAACCCTAATCCTCACTCACACTTGACGGTTGAGATCCTTGACCCATAAACACTGGCAAGTGTACTTTGATTGGTCAAAGTACAGACAACGCACGTAGAACGTGTGCACTTGATAACGAACAGGTGTGGTTGTGTCTTTTTAATCGTCATTTTGTGCTGCAACTCCTGTCTCGTAAGTCGTCAATTAACCACCCCCCCAGACAAGATGAGTGCAAAAAGAAAGAGCTATTCCGTCGAGTACAAGAAAGGAATCATGGAGGACTCTTGGGGAAAGAATATGATGGCTTTCTACAAAGAGAAGAAGTTGGATCTCCGAATAGTCCGAAAATGGTGAGCAGAATATGATAACCTCAGTCAACAGGCCAACGAGGGAAATGCTAAGAAGTGCAAGTGTGGATCAGGTCGGCAACCATTATTTCTTGAGCTGGAAGACATCATCTGTGAATGGATTGCTAACAGGAGAGCAAAGGCTTTGGTTGTGAGCAGGGCTGATGTTCAAGTATTTGCCCTTGCAATGGCACCACAGTTAGAACTATCCCCAGCAGAATTCAAAGCATCACAACATTGACTTCCTTCAGCGATATAAACTGTCTCTAAGAAGATCACCAACATTGTTCAAGCTGGAAGATACTGAAGTTATTAAACATGCACTTACATTTAAGTCCTTTGTTGATGGCATCAACTTTTCTAAATACCAACTCTCCATGATTGCTATGGTTGAAACTGCAGTGTTTATGGGCCAAGGATCTCAAACAAGAACTGATCAGAGGGGTGCCTCATCAATCTACATTCTCTCCACTGGTTATGAAAGTGCATGTGTTACCTGTATTTTGGCAATTCATCTAGATGGAAAGAAAACCCCACCTCTAATCATTAGTAAGGGCAAGAAAGATAAGATTGAACGTGTTTCAGGCATTTACATTCTTGAAACTGAAAAAGCCTGGTGCACACAAGCAGTTATAAGGAAATGGGTCTATGTAATGCTGCCACTTGTTTTGAGAAGTGGGGAAAGAGGTCTGCTAGTCTGGGATTCAGCCAGCACTCACCACGCTAAAGACATGAAGAAATTCCTTGCACAGGGAAGACTAGATCAAATAATAATTCTCGCAGGAATGACTGCCTATCTCCAGACTCTTGATACTGCAATAAACAAGCCATTCAAGGACCATTTGCGCATGGAACTCAATGACTACATTGAAAATGGAATGGAGAGAAATCAGCATGGAAACTTTGTGAAGCCTAGCCTGCAAGAGATCGTGACGTGGGTGAAGAATTTATGGGATAAAATCACTGACAGCTGTGTTGCCAATGCACTATGAGCAGGCTACATGGACAAGCAGTGCTCATTTAAGGAGAGCTCTATTGCTAGGCATGACAGATTGGGGCCAATGGTTTTACAGGAAATGGAGTCGCAAGAAACTCAGGCCAGAATTCGGTGGCTGGAGACTTATGACAACGTTCCAGAAGAAGATGACATGACTGTATTTGAATAACTTTTCTGTTATCGGGGCAACAGAATGTATTGCTTTTACTTTCAGCTGCCAGCAAGCTCTTGTCAGTTTTTTGACTTTATTGTATTAAGGTAACGTTTCATTATCAAGGGGTAATTACAAAGTAAGGTCACTAGTTCCCAGACATTATTTTTATGACTTTCCATCATTCTTCCCTTACAGTTTGGGTAAGGAATAAAGAAAGCATCACCACTCAAAAGTGGCAGTTATTCACCTGTTTTATTCCCCTCCTCCAATACACATGTATCGAGATTTTTCTGCACTTTCTGTTAAGCATGAAATATTGCACTGTGAAAGCCACGGTGTAGATATTCTTAAGATGAAATGTTTGTTGCATTTGTTTATTTAGAATTCTCACACAATTGTTAATGCATTACCTAGAACTGTTGCCCAATAATGGAGAAGTACCAAACAAACGTCAATTTGTGTACATGAATAAATGTTGATTTTTGTACATGAATAAATGTCGATTTGTGTACATGAATAAATGTCGATTTGTGTACATGAATAAATGAATAAATGTAGATTGTTGTACGTGAGGGGGGGTAAATAAGGCATCCCCTGATAATAATCCCTAATGTGTATTTTGGAGGGGGAAAAGTATAAGACCCGGTCTTATTTTTGGGGAAATACAGTATGGGGGCATTGTACTCAATGATAGGTCTGATGAATGCTGAATACAGTGGAATAGTGACTTTCTTGGACTTAGATGCCATACCTTTGTTTATAAGTTGCTCAGCATAGAATGATTTCCTCTCTACTGTAGACACATGATGGTCAAAGTCTAGATTACTGTCTGTGTGTGTCCCTAACTACTGGGTCATCTCTAAGGGGTGTGCTGTCAATAGGATAGTTACCAGGGGTGGATGACTTCTCAAAGGATACGATTATGCATTTCATGGCATTTAGTTTTAGTCAATGGCTGTGACACCAGTTGTTTATCTGTGTCAGTGTGAGATTCAATGACAGCTCCTAATTTGCAATCATCTGCAAATTTATTCAGCCAGAGACCATTAACATTGGCCCTGACTTCACAGAAGTAAATGCCAAAAAGGACCAGTCCAAGAACTGATCCCTGAGGGACTCCTCTTGCAACTGGTCTCTTTTTAGAGATGGCTCCCCAGTTTTAACTTCCTGGATCCTGTCTTTGAGCCAGCTGGCTATCCACTGGGTGACACACGGGTTTGTACCTAATTGCTTGAGTTTGTCAACAATGTCCAAGTGGGGCACTGTGTCAAATGCCTTGACCAGGTCAAGGTAGGCAGTGTGAATCATTTTGCCCTTATCCATTGCTTTGGAGTCCTTCTCAAAGAAGTCTACCAGGATGAGTAGACATGATCTGCCCTTGAAACCAAACTGTGTTGGATCCATTGTCTTGAGGTTTACTATATCATTATTGATTGTTACCATGATAATTTTTTCCATGCCTTTGCATATAGGACTAGTGAGACTTATAGGTCTGTAGTTTCCAGGGTCTGTAGATGGCCCACTTTTGTGCAGAAGGATGATTGTTGCTGTTCTCCATTTCTAAGGCATGAAGCCTGTTTGCAGGCTACATTTAAATAGCAATTCCAGACAGCCTGATAGCCCATGTTTCATGCTATTTAGAAGGCATCCTGGAATATTGTCTGGGCTCATTGACACAGTGTTCTTTGCCTTAGAGAGAACACTAAGGACCTGTTCCCTAGTGATAGCAGGAGGAGTTCTAGCTGATGGTATTTCCTGAGGAAAGTTTAAGGAGGGGAGACAGGGGTAAAGTTGGAGCTGACTTTGATGATCAGTAGGTTTGCTATATCTTCTGGCTCAGTATAGATGGCTTCTTTTACAATGAGTTCTGCACACAATGGTGTATTACCTTTGAGGTTGGGGGCATAGCTAAAGAATGCCTTGTGGTTGTCTTTGGCCTGCTAGGCCAAATTGACCTCAAATTTGGCTTTGGGAGATGTTATTTGTCCTCTGAGTTGTTTGTTTAGCTCAATAGGAGTGCCTTTATCCTGCTGGGTGCTGCACTTCCTAATTTTTGCCATGATTTTCTTCCATCTTTGATACAGCCTATTGATTTTGTGATTCTATCAGGGTAGCTTGTTTTTTGAGTTAGCTCTGTACTTTTTCCTGGTGTGTATAGCTGCCTGTATGCAGCTATTACCATGCTTGTATAGGGTTATTTTCAACAGTTTTGCATAGGCAGCAGTGTTCTCAGGGTTTATGGGGGCTTGAAATTTTTCCAGGTTATCACTTAATAGCAGAAAATTAGGCTTAGAGTAGTTCCTGAATATTTCAGGGTTAGCTGGGGGTCCTGGTTTTATTTTTACTTCAAAGGAGACCATTTTGTGATCTGACCCTATCAGGGAAGACATTACACAAGGGGATGTGCAGTATTCGCCCATATTATTACGGACCAGATCCACCATGGCTGCACCCCTGGTTGGTGCATTAACAATCAGGTCTAGGGAGTTTGTAGATACAAATACTAGGAATCTCTGTGCCTGAAAGTCTGGTGTCTAGCATCCCCAGTTAATAGTGCAATAATTAAAGTCGCCCATGAATATGGTATTGGGGTGGATGGTGAGTGTTTTCAGTAAGTTTAAATACATAGTATGGGATTCCTGGTTCATATAGGGGATGTTGTTCGTGTTTCACTGTCGCAGTCATTACATTTGGGTAATCTGCTGGCAGGCTGCCCTCAGTCGGCCTGAATTGTAAAGTCTTGGGTCCTGCGTCGGTTGCTGTCTCCTCTTCCATGACATCAGGTTGTCAGGGGTATAAAAAATGCAGCCAACACCATTTTCTTCAGTCTTTCTTGCCGTGCGGTGCCGAAGCAGAAGCATTTCGCAAGTGCCGGTCGGCCGACTACTGAAATATTCATGTTTGAGTTTCAGAACCGAAGTCATCAATAAAGCTAAGTACCCCGTTGGGGAAACTTTTTTCTTGCTTTTTACAGATGTCAGAAAAAGTTAATAATTGTATTACTTGTGGGAAGCAAATACCTCATAAGGATTTCCATTTATACTGTATTCCTTGCCTAGGCCCTGATCACAAAATGCCTGGCTGTCGGTTTTGTGCTAGATTTAACCAACGCACTATTAAGCATCGGTATATTTTTACATCTAAGTATTTTGGAAACAGATTTAACCACCCAGAGATGTCGTCGGATAGCAATCCAACTACTAGAGAACATAAAAAACGCAAAGAAAAGGACAGAGAAAGGCAGTCGAGATCCAAAACCGATGACAAAGCTTCTCCTAAGCCAGTCGCCAGTTCGCTGGTACTCAGTGAGGCACTTTTGCAGCCTCTGATACCCACTACTTTTGAGTCGCAGGCCTCTACCGACACCCATGTGGAGTCCGGCATACCGCAAGATACTCGAGGTATTGGACCGATGGATGTATCTCCCTCAGATGGGTCCAGAGCCATTGAACAGGCACCGGCTTCTGAGGGTGTATTCAGACCTCAAAATTTTTATATCAAACCGAGGAAAGCTGCAAAACTAAAGGCAAAGACACCTTCTAAAACTAAAAAAAGACACCTGAGCCACGTGCACAGGCCTCTATGCCTAAAAAACAGATGATCAAAATGGCTGAAGACCTTATTACCTTGATCAGGGGTGCCCATCCCCCTCCAGATAAGAGGCCTAGGCAAGACACTGACTATGAATCTTCAGATCAGGTTTCTATTTCTTCTGATTCCTCTTCTGATCAGGAATTATCTTTGCCTCCCTATGAGGATTCTGATGCTGAGGAGTCTATTCTATCTGCATCTCCTCCTGAGGATTATTCATATGGAGAAACATTGCATACTTTGAGGGTGCATTTTCACTGGGAGAGTCAAGACTTCTCTGAATCAAAAAAGAGGCTCAGGGATATCCTCCTTCTCCCTCAGCACAAGCCTTTAGCCATTCCCCCTGTGTTAGACATTGTGGGTGATGATTTTTCGGAGTCTAGCCTGACCCCGACTCTTTTCCTCCAGCTCCTAGTAAGCCTGACAGGTATTACAGGGTCCCTGACTCTCATAAATTTTTATTTAGAAACCCTGCTGCTGATCCTGAAACTATTTCACAGGGTCCAAAGGGAGTTAAGGCCTCAACAGCAAAAAACCCTAGCCCCTCTGACAAAGATTCAAGGGCGCTGGACAGACGGGGATAAAAGGTTTATACATCTGCAACCTTAGCAATTAGGGCCTTAAACTGTCAATTTCATATGCTTAAGTACCAACAACATGTTATGGGATTGCTGAAACAGAAAATGATGTTGATTTCAGAATGTGCAGAGAATAAGGAATTGCAGGAATTATTGCATGCAGCTGAATAAGTTGGAAAGCATACTTTGCAATGTGGTTTTGATTCTTTATAGGCCTCCTGCAGGGCCGCAGTTACTGGATCTGTGATTAGGAGGCATGCCTGGTTAAAGGAACAAAATTTGCCTGGTCATGTTAAAGCTAAATTACTAGATGCACCTTTACAGCATGATTCTCTGTTTGGTATTAAGGCAGAATAGATTTTAAAGAAAATGGAAGACAAAGCTAAGTCTATGCAAACTGTTAAAGATTTCTTACAAGTACAGCCACCTACAAATAATTGGTCCTTTCCTGTGTCAGACAGAGCTCAAAGGGGCAAATCCAGACACCCTAAGGGTTCCAGGTACAAGGCTCAAGACTCATACAGGTCAAAGCAATGGGGCACATCCACCTCCAAATCTGGAGGTGATAACGCGCAAACCTACAGAAAGCAATCCCAATGACTTCCCTCTGCCCACACCAAGCACTATCTTTTGGCAGCACCCATAGGGGAAAAAATAGCAATTTTTGCTCATAATTGGCAGTTAATAACCCAGGACAAGTGGGTACTGAACATTGTATCACAGGGATACAGATTCCATTTCCACACTCTGCCAATGACAAATGGTTGGCCAGACCTGCCAAAAAACAATGGGCAGAGGCTTAGAGACATGTTACGTCCCTCATGGATACGGGGGCCATTCAGACAGTGCCAGAACAGGAAAAAGGACAAGGTTTTTACTCAAGACTGTTCTTAGTACCCAGAAAGGACAAGGCCTGGCGGCCAATACTGGATTTATCTATTTTGAACACATACCTGGACACTCCAAAATTCAGAATGCTCACTTTGCAACAGCTTCTGCCCATGCTGGGCAAGAATGCTTGGCTGGTGACTTTAGACTTAAAAGAGGCATACCTGCATGTCCCAATAAGACAGTCATGCAGAAGATACCTCAGACTCAAGGCTGGCTTAATGCATTACCAATTCTCTGCACTGCTCTTTGGCTTATTTACTGCGCCCGGGGTCTTTACAAAGTGCCTGGCACCAGTGATTGCATTTTGCAGACAAAGAAGTATTCAAATATATCCTTACTTGGATGACTGTCTCATTCAAGCAGAGAACAAGGACACTCTTCTATGACACCTGGCATTTGTGAAAACCTTCTAGCATGCCTAGGGTACACAATAAACGAAAAGAAATCACAACTGGTTCCCTCTCAAAAGATAACATTCCTGGGTGCAAGCTTGCATACAACTTCCCAGATGGCTTACTTCACGCCAGACAAACAAAGGCAACTGACTACTTACTTCAAACTGATGGCAACAAAAATCCAGTCTTCTGCAAGACAAATTCTGCAGGATCTGGGCTTCATGGCATTCTGCATCCTACTAATTTCAAGACTGCATATGAGGAAACTTCAATGGTACCTAAAAAGTTTATGGAGTGAACATTCACACAGTCTGGAAACAATGATTCCTCTCATCCCTTGCCTGCAACAGGAGTTTCTATGGTGGACAAAGGCCTGTCACCAAAACATGGGATGGTCCTTCACTCTACCTCCTGCCAGCCAAAACTTAACAACAGATGCATCGGATTATGCCTGGGGGACCCACATGGCAGGAAGATGCATTCAGGACATATGTGCACCAAATCAAATGCATCTACATAGCAATCAGAAAGAGATGCTAGCTGTTCAAAATGCCCTAATAGCCTTCAAGGACTTACTTCATCCAGGACAACTGCTGAGGAAGACGGACAACACCACAGTCATGTGGTATATAAACAAGCAAGGGGGCACACACTCATACCCCCTTCGCAGATTGGCAATGGCACTGTAGGACACAGCTTTGACCTACCAAATAAATCTTCAAGCTCAATTCCTGCCAGAAAAACAGAACACTCTGGCAGACGATTTAAGCAGAAACCTGATGGATCCTCACAAGTGGAAACTAAATCCACAAGTATTCAGCATGATAACAGAGAAATGGGGGAGCCCAGACATAGATCTATTTGCCTCTCCTCAAAATTTTCAATTGAAAAGATTCTGCACAAGGACTTATCACAGATAAGCATGGAAAGTGGACGCCCTATCCTTCAGATGAAAAAACCTGTCAGTTTAAGCCTTTCCTCCTCTGCCTCTTCTCCCCAAGATCCTCCTAAAAGTCAGACAAGAGAAGCCAAAGATGATATTAATTGCCCCAGACTGGCCCCGCCAATACTGGTTCCCAATCCTAATTATAACCATGTACTGTTGGTGTGCTCTCTGTGGCTTTAAGTCATGTCTCAGTGACTGCACAGATGTCAGCATTCTCTAGGGTGAAGAGGGCTTCTAGGGAGTGAAGATTTTTGTTTAGACTCCTAGCATTGAGCAGTAATACCTTTAGATTTTCCTGGTTTTGATTTGCAATGTCGGAAGTACTTAGAGTTTGGCATTGCCTAAAAATGGCACTCTGGGGGAAGACAATGCTTTAGCTAATATTCAAAAGCTTAGAGGGAGAGGTGCAGACTGTCTCTGGCAAAGCAGCTTGGCCTGTTGACCATTTCTTTCCATGCTGACAAATATTGCACCCCCTTAGAATGACATCAGAAACTAAGCTGATTATTAAAGTCAGTCATCTTTTGTTCATATGGTGGCATCATCCTCGGAGAAGGTAAAATGTTGCTCAAGGCTAGGCTCATACCAGGCTAGGACACGTGCTGCAATAAGTTCATGATGTCTCACATCATTTAGTCTAGGGAGGTACATCTGAGCTCATTTACACCCACATGGACTATGACCGAGTCATAGTGGTACTTGTGGTCCAATGACCCGAGTATGTTTGCAATGTGGTAGAACCTAGCACCTGGTAAGCAACTGACCATGACTTTCTCCTTACTCAGCCTTCTGTGAGGGATATCAATGTGTCTCACGATGGAGTCTCCAATGACCAAAATGTTGCACTGTGTGGTGGTTTGCCTTATGTGCTGAGAAATAGAGGCTCCATGAGATGTGACTGTATGTCTTGATTTGGGTGTTGTTTGGAAAGAGCACATTCAGTGCTGCTGATGGGTTTTTGTTATATGTACTTCATCTAGGAGGTCTTTGTGGTTTAGGAAGGTTAAATTTAAGTGGCTCAACGTATGTGGATCTATATGCCTGCTTTGAATTGTGTGTGATAGGTGCAGCGTGTGTACTACTGTCAGTTATACCTCTCAACTGTACAGATTTTCACAGAATGTCCAGATTTTTGCCTCAAATATTTGGTCTGTTCCTCATAAAATATGTGTTTTTTCTGATAAATCACAGATGTCATACCTCTCAACTGTACAGATTTTTGCCTCATATTTTTGGATTGTTTTTCTTAAAAAATGTGTTTTTTTGACAAATCACTTGGATGATCTAAGGATTAAAGTCACTAAATAATGACATGTATTTAAATTTCAGACTTCATAAACTTCAGAAATTGTATGGTAACACAAATCTTGTTATTCTAGCAACTTTCTAAGTCTAGATCAGCAATATTTAAAATGTGTCCCTATTTTTGGGCCTTTTTTCCCCCATTTTATCGGGCTTTGTCCAGATTTCTTGAGCTAAGAGGTTGAGAGGTATGCTTGAAGTCACTAAATGATGAGCAAATAATGACCTATATTTCAGTTTCAAACTTCATATCATTTAGAGAATGGATGCTAACACAAATAATTTTATTCCAGCAGCTTTCTAAGTTTATGAGCAATATTTAAAATCTGTCCCAATTTATGGGCCTTTGTCTCCCAATTGTTTTAGGCTTTGTCCAGATTTCTTGTGTTATGAGGCTGAGCGGTATGCCTCCATTGACAATGTGTAAACACATCTTTCTCAAGGTGCATTATTTGCTGTAGCAGTTTCTGTTAAGTACAGGAAGGAAGATTAAGTTAAAAATGGACTTGATTTTACTCCTAGGCTACAGATGATAGTATTATGATTAGTGCTAATTCAGGGACTCTGTCTGCGGGAAGCAAATAGAGCATTAAGTTTGTATGACATCTAAGATATTCCCATATGTAGTCAGATTGCATGCTGTTTGTTTTTTCAGAAGTAAGTCGAATGATACTGACGCATTTTATTAGGTGATAAGTAGTTTAAATAGACAAGTGTTTGGGCAGTTAAAATCTGCCTTAAAGATTGTAATGTCACTGATTGTTATATACTACAGCATATTGAGGAAATCATCTTGCTCTGTTGGGACATAGATTGTATATGGAATAGTCTTATATCATTACAATCAATGTCAATGTTATGCATGATTATTATTATTATTATTATTATTGTTAGTGATTTTCACCCTAAAATGTGATTGATATGACAGCTTGGAAAGAGTTCTTTTTTTATGAAAGAACAAAGAAAGCAAATATAATAATTCTGTTGGTACTAATTAGAGATCTGTTTAGAAGAAAGGGATGTGCTTTTCTGGGCCTCAGTAACTGATGCTACAGGTAATTCTTGCTGTTACTAATTAGAGATCTGTTTAGAAGAAAGGGATGTGCTTTTCTGGGCCTCGGTAACTGATGCTACAGGTAATTCTTGCTGGTACTAATTACAGATCTGTTTAGGAGAAAGGAATGTGCTTTTCTGGCACTCAGTAACTGATGCTACAGGTAATTCTTGCTGGTACTAATTAGAGATCTGTTTAGGAGAAAGGGATGTGCTTTTCTGGGCCTCAGTAACTGATGCTACAAGTAATTCTTGCTGGTACTAATTAGAGATCTGTTTAGGAGAAAGGGATGTGCTTTTCTGGGCCTCAGTAACTGATGCTACAGGTAATTCTTGCTGGTACTAATTAGAGATCTGTTTAGGAGAAAGGGATGTGCTTTTCTGGGCCTCAGTAACTGATGCTACAGGTAATTCTTGCTGGTACTAATTAGAGATCTGTTTAGGAGAAAGGGATGTGCTTTTCTGGGCCTCAGTAACTGATGCTACAGGTAATTCTTGCTGTTACTAATTAGAGATCTGTTTAGGAGAAAGGGATGTGCTTTTCTGGGTGTCAGTAACTGATGCTACAGGTAATTCTTGCTGGTACTAATTAGAGATCTGTTTAGGAGAAAGGGATGTGCTTTTCTGGGCCTCGGTAACTGATGCTACAGGTAATTCTTGCTGGTACTAATTAGAGATCTGTTTAGGAGAAAGGGATGTGCTTTTCTGGGCCTCAGTAACTGATGCTACAGGTAATTCTTGCTGTTACTAATTAGAGATCTGTTTAGGAGAAAGGGATGTGCTTTTCTGGCACTCAGTAACTGATGCTACAGGTAATTCTTGCTGGTACTAATTAGAGATCTGTTTAGGAGAAAGGGATGTGCTTTTCTGGGCCTCAGTAACTGATGCTACAAGTAATTCTTGCTGGTACTAATTAGAGATCTGTTTAGGAGAAAGGGATGTGCTTTTCTGGGCCTCAGTAACTGATGCTACAGGTAATTCTTGCTGGTACTAATTAGAGATCTGTTTAGGAGAAAGGGATGTGCTTTTCTGGGCCTCAGTAACTGATGCTACAGGTAATTCTTGCTGGTACTAATTAGAGATCTGTTTAGGAGAAAGGGATGTGCTTTTCTGGGCCTCAGTAACTGATGCTACAGGTAATTCTTGCTGTTACTAATTAGAGATCTGTTTAGGAGAAAGGGATGTGCTTTTCTGGGTGTCAGTAACTGATGCTACAGGTAATTCTTGCTGGTACTAATTAGAGATCTGTTTAGGAGAAAGGGATGTGCTTTTCTGGGCCTCGGTAACTGATGCTACAGGTAATTCTTGCTGGTACTAATTAGAGATCTGTTTAGGAGAAAGGGATGTGCTTTTCTGGGCCTCAGTAACTGATGCTACAGGTAATTCTTGCTGTTACTAATTAGAGATCTGTTTAGGAGAAAGGGATGTGCTTTTCTGGGCCTCAGTAACTGATGCTACAGGTAATTCTTGCTGGTACTAATTAGAGATCTGTTTTGGAGAAAGGGATGTGCTTTTCTGGGCCTCAGTAACTGATGCTACAGGTAATTCTTCTGGTACTAATTAGAGATCTGTTTAGGAGAAAGGGATGTGCTTTTCTAGGCCTCGGTAACTGATGCTACAGGTCTCCTTTTCAAGCTGCATATATGAGCAACATACCAGTAGTCTGCTAGGTGAGATCTTGCATTGTGACAGTCTTATTAACTTCTTTTTTTTAAAATCAGTTTGAGATTTGTTCCCCATCACCACTAGCATCTGAAGTAAGTCCACCCCATTTTTCCATACGTTTTTCTACATTGTATGCCCTCTAAACAAAGTGTTCCTTTCTAGGGGTAACGGTCTAATTAAGTGACTTGCTTAAAAATGAAACATTAAACAGATGGATGTGGAACGAATTAAAAACTCTGTACCCTACAGAAAGCATCTCAGTAACAGTTTGGAACCTTACTCCTACGTGGTGACACCCCATTCCCTGGTCTCAGTCATCTGTCACAATCCCTTGGTGCCACTTGCCCGTAACACTGGTAGGATCTATTCTAATGGCTGTGGTAGGCGGTAGAAGTTAAAGACCAATAAACCTGACTGGTGATTTCCAGAGTTATTTTTATTTTATACAGACATCTTCCCCACCATGTGCATTAAATGACAGGGCAAGATGCAAATGTGTATTCCTATCTCAGTGTTAGTGAATATGTAATCCCGAGTCAAAGAGATTATTTTATGCCAGCATGTCAGCTTTATTTTCATGCAAATTACCAAAGAACAACAATGTATCTCCAAGTTAGTACACCCTCTGCATCACATGACCTGACAGGCCACTAGTGGTTTAGTCCCACTGTGGCTGGCCCTCTACCACTTGCATCTCTTGCCTTTTTTAGGTTGTCAGTAGCATAAAATGGCATACTGCATCTGTGCCATCAGAGCAGCATCAGATGATTCTAATAATGGCTGTGATGAGAGACTATAATAAAAAAAATGTTTATCAAGGATAAATAATATGCACACATATTTGAAACTGGCAGTGATTGTTTCACAATATTAGTAAACTTAAACTCCATGATCACTAGAGACTCTTCCTCAGGTTTAAGGCTTGCCATGATGCTAGTGAGTACAAAATTCAAAATATCAGAGGATATCAACTGTTTTATTATGGCATCCTGACTGGCTATAAGGAGAACATTTTAGAATCTGTAACTGTGACATTAGTTCTAGTGTATGCTGTTAGCTATTCTGATCTTCTGTCTGTGAAAAAGAGCATTCGGTCCAAATTATTATTATTATTATTATTATTATTATTAATTTTTGTAAAATGTCCAACAATTTAGGGAAAGCAATATTATGCAACACTTAAGGGTGCACATGGTGCTTATGGGATAATTAAGAAAGTAAACATATAATTCAGTAGAGAAGTAGATAGTGTTATCGCCTCACTGCAAGAAGTTCTCTGGTTCGATTCTCAGTTGGGGTGCCTTCTGTGCAGCATCTGCATATCCTTCCTGTGTTCTCATGGGTTTCCTCTAGGTGCTTGAATTTCCTCTGACATACCAAAGATGTGCAATAGGCTGACTGGACATTCTAAATTGGCCAAAGGAGCGAGTATGTGTGTGGAAGAACTACAGTGGCAGGACTAGTCACCAGGCAGAGTAAACCTTGACTCTAGATGATTGTTATGGCTGAACTGACACCTCGACCCCATGTGCCAAAATGGGAAAAGGGTTATGGATGGAGGGATTTAATAATGGCTAACAAAAATGATTACAAATGCTGCAAACCTAGTAAAAGAACTTGTCTAACATCTTTTTGAAGGTGCCCAAGCCCCCTTCCCTCCCACCCACATATAGAGTACCTTACTTGAATATACCAACTGTTTAGTCTACAAAACTTTGAGGAAAAGAAAAAAAAAAACTTGCTTCCATGAGTGAATTCAACAGTTACATGAAATGTGATCTTGCATTTATATCACAGAGAAGGAAATAATATTAGTGAAATGTTAATTTGCAGAAATGAGAGTGTACAATGAATGACTGACCACTTAATTGTCAAACAGAAAAACAAAGCCATTTTTGGGTATAGGGTATATGTTTCTCTTATGTTTAAATTGCTATCCATCAAGACATCTGTGCATTATATAGATATTCATTTGTTATATTCTTTTAGTTTCTTGAACTGTGTCATGCCACCAGACATCAACAACTACATTTAAAATGAAATTGCAAAAGTTTGTCATTCTACTTTTAATATCAACAACATTTTCTTATGTTTTGTTTTATAGCCATGAATCAGTTTCACAAATCTCTTAGAAACAGTGAAATGCTAAACTGGGAATTCACAGCATTTTCACACTTTAGCTTCATAGCCTTACAGTTGAAATTAGCACTTCTTTTTTATCTCTGTGGCTTCTGCATTATGAATACGTCAACGTGACTGAAGACATATTCAAAGATTTCAGAATTACAAAGGGCAGTTAGCAGTACACAGATACTGTCATCGTAAACTTAATTCTTAACTGTGTGCAAATATGTCATCTCAGTGTTAACACTATGCAAAGAATATGGTTGTTCACTTGAGCTGAATCCCATACATTAAAATAACTATTCTTTCACCTATAGACTGGATCAAACGAGTTGTACTACATTTTAGAGCTGCAGTGAATGCAACAAAAATACAGAACTCAAGTACAAGTAAAGTGCTTTGTACATTGCATTTATTGGAACTGTTTATTGTTAAATACGCTAGAAGGGTCTATTTAGAATGCTTAACCTGCAAAAATGCAGACTTGTACTGTTAGTGAATGTCACTAAGGTCCATCATTTTGTTTAAGTGTACTACATAGTTAAATATAGTAATTATTTAAATTGCAGATGTTGAACTTTCTTGTGTAAGATGCAGATACACATGCAAAAACAAAAGAATTATAGCATACTGTAGCTGACATGTCTGCTAAGTATTCTTTATTTGAATGTTACAGCGGAGAGAACCCCATGTAGAGTTTTGTAGCATTCCTCACCATGAAGGATGTCATTGTGACAGATAATGAATGTGATGTGGCACCCACTAGTGATGTAAGAGCCCTTCAACGGTTATTCACATGTACATATTATAGAGACATGATGCTGATTGCAAAGGTGGCAGGAACTAACTCATTTTAGGTGACTAAACCAGTAGAATGTTAGACAATTACAATACTGACTTACAGATATAGCATTCTTTGCAAATGCTTTGAAAATAGAGTCCATACTTACATATTACAGAATGCATACACATGATTAACTTTCCATACTTCTGAAAGTGAACATCCGACAGAGGAATATATATTTTTATTTCTACTTCCTGTGCTATATCTTACAAATTGATGATTTAGTTCACTTTTTAAAAAAAAAAATCTTTAATTTGCAAAAAGTACACATATTTCTAATGGTTTTGCATGGATCAGAAAGAATATCTTCTTTTACGGATATTTAAACAAGGCATTTAGGAGAACACTTGCAGTCTGTTTAATGTTACCATTTCAGCATCTTCTACAAACTAGGTAGGAAGTGCACCACCCTTATACAAATTTATAAAAATAAGAAAAATAATGTTCAGAAACACCCGTTTTTCTGTTGCAACTTTTATCTATGTTTTTTAAAAAAGTTTTCTTATCAATAGAAGCCAGAAAGACACACATGCTGGCAAATGTCTTTTTTCTTGCTGAGATTTTGTCAGGCATATGTTTAAGAGACAACATATCCTCATCCAGCACTGTAAACATATGGAAAGGCTGGGCAGATTTAAATTTGATAGAAAAAGTAGTGACAAAAAAGTGTAACAAGCTGTATAAAAAACATTATCTGTTAACAATACAAAGTTAAGGGAATAGTGGAAAGGAAGTTGAACATAAACTGCATTTAGAAATCTTAAAAACTGTCTATAGAAGGACAAGACTAAGTGAAATAATGGTAAAATAACAAATGTTACTGGACACAATGAAATCACTGGGGAAGAAGTGAGATGTGAATTCAGTCATCCAGCAAGATATGGGGAGGAAACATTCAGCTAAAGATGCCTGTGCCAAGAATATTTTAGATACTCTTGCAAGACAGAAGTTAAACTTCACAGGGATGATGAGGACTACTGGAGAAAATATTAACTGGGATATATTAAGGAGGGTGATACTTGTATCCATAAGTTACAGCTTAGTGCTGGAGAAAATATTAACTGGGATACATTAAGGAAGGTGATACTCATATCCATAAGTTACAGCTTACTGCTGGAGAAAATATTAACTAGGATACAGCAAGGAAGGAGATACTCGTATCCACGTTACAGCTTACTGCTGGAGAAAATATTAACTGGGATACAGCAAGGAAGGAGATACTTGTATCCACAAGTTACGGCTTACTGCTGAAGAAAATATTAACTGGGATAGAGCAAGGAAGGAGATACTGGTATCCACAAGTTACATCTTACTGCTGGAGAAAATATTAACTGGGATACAGCAAGGAAGGAGATACTCATATCCACAAGTTACAGCTTACTGCTGGAAAAAATATTAACTAGGATGCATTAAGGAAGGTGATACTCATGTCCACAAGTTACAGCTTACTGCTGGAGAAAATATTAACTGGGATACATTAAGGAAGGTGATACTCGTATCCACAAGTTACAACTTACTGCTGAAAAAAATATTAACTGGGATACACAAAGGAAGGTGATACTCATATCCGCAAGCTACAACTTACTGCTGGAGAAAATATTAACTGGGATACATTAAGGAAGGTGATACTCATATCCACAAGTTACAGCTTACTGCTGTAGAAAATATTAACTGGGATACATTAAGGAAGGTGATACTCATATCCGCAAGCTGCAGCTTACTTCTGGAGAAAATATTAACTGGGATACATTAAGGAAGGTGATACTCATATCTGCAAGTTACAGCTTACTGCTGGGGAAAATATTAACTAGGATACAGTGAGGAAGGTGATACTCATATCTACAAATTACAGCTTACTGCTGGAGAAAATATTAACTGGGATACTGCAAGGAAGGTGATACTCATATCCGAAAGTTACAGCTTACTGCTGGAGAAAAAATTAACTGGGATATAGCAAGGAAGGTGATACTCATATCCAGAAGTTATAACTTAACTGCTGGTGAAAATTTTAACAGGGATAAAATAAGTAAGGTGATACTCGTATCTACAAGTTACAGCTTACTGCTAGAGAAACTGAGATACAGCAAGGAAGGTGATACTCGTATGCACAAGTCACAACTTTCTCATGAGGAAAATATTAACTGGGATACAGCAAGCAAGGTGATACTAATATCCGCAGGTTACAACTTACTGCTGGAGAAAATATTAACTGGGATACAGCAAGGAAGGCGATACTCGTAGCCACAAGTTATAGCTTACATGCTAGAGAAAATATTAACTGGGATACAGCAAGGAAGGTGATACCCATATCCACAATTTACAGCTTACTGCTGGAGAAAATATTAACTGGTATACACAAAGGAAGGTGATACTCATATTCACAAGCTACAGCTTACTGCTGGAGAAAATATTAACTGGGATACAGCGAGGAAGGTGATACTCATATCTACAAATTATAGCTTACTGCTGGAGAAAATATTAACTGGGATACATTAAGGAAGGTGTTACTCATATCCACAACTTACACCTTACTGCTTGAGAAAATATTAACTGGGTTATATTAAGGAAGGCAATACTCATATCCAAAAGTTACAACTTACTGCTAGACAAAAATATTAACTGGGATACTGCAAGGAAGGTGATACTCATATCTGCAAGTTAAAGCTTACTGCTGGAGAAAATATTAACTGGGATACTGCAAGGAAGTTGATACTCATATCCACAAGTTACAGCTTACTGCTGGAGAAAATATTAACCAGGCTACAGCAAGGAAGGTGATACTCAAATCCAGAAGTTATAACTTACTGCTGGTGAAAATTTTAACTGGGATAAAATAAGGAAGGTGATACTGGTATCTACAATTTACATCTTACAGCTGGAGAAAATATTAACTGAAATACAGCGAGGAAGGTGATATTCGTATCCACAAGTCACAACTTACTGCTGGAGAAAATATTAACTGGGATTCAGCAAGGAAGGTTATACTAATATCCACAAGTTACAACTTACTGCTGGAGAAAATATTAACTGGGATACAGCAAGGAAGGTGATACTCATATCCACAAGTTACAGCTTACTGCTGGAGAAAATATTAACTGGGATACAGCATGGAACATAATAGTAATATCCACAAGTTACAGCTTACTGCTGGAGAAAATATTAACTGTGATACGTTAAGGAAGGTGATACTCATATTCACAAGTTACAGCTTACTGCTGGAGAAAATATTAACTGGGAAACAGCAAGGAAGGTGATACTTGTATCTACAAGTTACATCTTACAGCTGGAGAAAATATTAACTGAGATACAGCGAGGAAGGTGATACTCGTATCCATAAGTTACAACTTACTGCTGGAGAAAATATTACCTGGGATACAGCAAGGAAGGTGATAGTAATATCCACAAGTTACAACGTACTGCTAGAGAAAATATTAACTGGGATACAGCAAGGAAGGTGATACTAATATCCACAAGTTACAACTTACTGCTGGAGAAAATATTAACTGGGATACAGCAAAGAAGGTGATACTCATATCCACAAGTTACAGCTTACTGCTGGAGAAAATATTAACTGGGATACAGCATGGAACATAATAGTAATATCCACAAGTTACAGCTTACTGCTGGAGAAAATATTAACTGTGATACGTTAAGGAAGGTGATACTCATATTCACAAGTTACAGCTTACTGCTGGAGAAAATATTAACTGGGAAACAGCAAGGAAGGTGATACTTGTATCTACAAGTTACATCTTACAGCTGGAGAAAATATTAACTGAGATACAGCGAGGAAGGTGATACTCGTATCCATAAGTTACAACTTACTGCTGGAGAAAATATTAACTGGGATACAGCAAGGAAGGTGATAGTAATATCCACAAGTTACAACTTACTGCTAGAGAAAATATTAACTGGGATACAGCAAGGAAGGTGATACTAATATCCACAAGTTACAACTTACTGCTGGAGAAAATATTAACTGGGATACAGCAAGGAAGGCGATACTCATATCCACAAGTTACAGCTTTCTGCTGGAGAAAATATTAACTGAGATACAGCAAGGATGTTGATATTAATATCCACAAGTTGCAGTTTACTGCTGGAGAAAATATTAATGGGGATACATTAAGGAAGGCGATACTCATATCCACAAGTTACAACTTACTGCTGAAAAAAATATTAACTGGGATACACAAAGGAAGGTGATACTCGTATCCGCAAGCTACAGCTTACTGCTGGAGAAAATATTAACTGGGATACTGCAAGGAAGGTGATACTCATATCCGCAAGTTAAAGCTTACTGCTGGAGAAAATATTAACTGGGATACAGCGAGGAAGGCGATACTAATATCCACAAGTTATAACTTACTGCTGGAGAAAATATTAACTGGGATACAGCAAGAAAGAAGATACTTGTATCCACAAGTTACAGCTTACTGCTGGAGAAAATATTAACTAGGATACATTAAGGGAGGTGATACTCGTATCCACAAGTTACAACTTACTGCTGAAAAAATATTAACTTGGATACTCAAAGGAAGGTGATACTCATATCCACAAGCTACAGCTTACTGCTGGAGAAAATATTAACTGGGACACTGCAAGGAAGGTGATACTCATATCCGCAAGTTAAAGCTTACTGTTGGAGAAAATATTAACTGAGATACAGCGAGGAAGGTGATTCTCATATCTGCGAATTACAGCTTACTTCTGGAGAAAATATTAACTGAGATACAGCAAGGATGTTGATATTAATATCAACAAGTTGCAGTTTACTGATGGAGAAAATATTAACTGGGATACAGCAGAGAAGGTGATACTCATATCCACAAGTTACAGCTTACTGCTGGAGAAAATATTAAGTGGGATAAAATAAGGAAGGTCAGACTAGTGCCCAAAATTTACTACTTACTCCTAGTGAAAATATTAACTGGGATAAAATAAGGAAGGTTAGACCAAAACCCACAAGTTACAGCTTACTCCTGGTAAAAATATAAGGAAGGTCAGACTAGTGCCCAAATGTTACTACTTAATCCTGGTGAAAATATTAACTGGGATAAAATAATGAAGTTGAGACCAGCACCCAAAAGTCAAACAGGAAAAAAGTCTTAGAGTATAGTATGAAAATGGGGTATAAAAGGTACATTGTAATTAATGCTGGAACTGTTAAAGAGATATAAAACTGCAACCTCTATATGCTCTGAAGAACATAGAACAAAGAAGGAAAAACAGAAATAAGGAGATTTGTAATAGTGGAAACAGGAAAAATGGAATAAAAGATAGCAAACTGCAAGCAAAGAATTGCATAACCTATC
Organism: Protopterus annectens; assembly: GCF_019279795.1. NCBI lineage: Eukaryota > Metazoa > Chordata > Ceratodontiformes > Protopteridae > Protopterus > Protopterus annectens. Next base: position 1,295,627,734 of record NC_056739.1, read on the forward strand.
ATTGCAGTACATTCTTATGATAGCAGACTTTTTGACTAAGAGTTTGCAAGCGTATTTTTGCAAGATGGTGATTTTATTCATTCCATCTAAATTTTCTAGTAGCATTATGCTCTATCCAGGTCCAAGACACTATATCACCACATGAAAAGTACATGGCAAGAGAATGAACATCTATGTTAAAGTTAAGCTTAATTTACATTATTTTACTATTGCTCCTTTGGCTACCTATACATTAGAAACAATATAGAGCCTTGATAGCTGGACAAAGAAAATTTTATATAGTACAGCAGAAGAAATAATTATATATACATGATCATGATTCAGATACTATATATATATGGTTACTTGTCAAATACTCTGTGTGATGGAATGCATCTGTCGCATTTGAAGTAATGATCAGACCTGACACCTCCACAGAAGCAATAAAAATGAGAAACATCTCCAAAACAAACTATAGCCTACTAAGCAATGGTTTAAAATGTTTCAAACCCTCTGCTAACACAGCCAGCGATGTCGCCTATGCAGAGGAGTGCACAAACGTCCTGTATAACCACTTAAACAACTGTATTGACTCTGCTGTACCTGACAGCATCAAAATTAAGTCCTCCCATAAAAACAAGCCACCCTGATGGACCTCAAGTGTAAACAGGTTATATTACATAAGGAAGAAACTGATATCTAAGAACAAGATAGAACTTAGCAGAGAAAGAATACCCTGCACAGCTTGAACAAGCAAATCAGATATCTGGTAAAGTCCTCTAAAGCTAGTTATAAGGCTAAATTAGCTTTTCTAGCTAAAGATGCTACATCTGAAATGTTAAAAGGAATACCCAGCTATGTGCCAAACTCATAGTTGACAGTATTACTCACACTGAATCTAAGGAAATTGCCAACCTGTTAGCTGACAAATGTGGTGCAAACTTCACCACTCTGTTCCTACCAGACATATCTCAAAGCATACTTTTCACCTGTCCTCTCCTCAGTACCTGCAATGAGCAGGTCATATCCATGTCCTCCAAGCCCCAAAACATGGGCTCTATGGCAACAGATAACATCCCAGGCTGCTTACTAAACAACCTAAAACATGATAGTGGATCCACTTGGTGATCTCCTTAAACATAGCCCGAGCACTGGCTTCATTCTAGCAGAGTGGAGAACAGCATTTAAAGGCTCACTGCTGCTTTTCAGCTGTGAGAAACATTTTTGAAGTTTGTTTCGCACCCTCCCTCCCTGTTGGTATAGTGTTTTTATAGTTGGTGGCTTTGCAGTTGCCCGCCCCTAGTGTAAATTTGATCTGGGACCCTCCTCCCAGTCTAGTGTCATTACCTCATTCTACCCAGTACAGGGAGAGCATTTGAGAAGGCCAATCAGCTTAGTTTCTGCTACTCCTTTCTCTCTTTCCACTTAAAAAAAAAAAAAAAAAAAAATTATCTGCTTTTACTGTATTTGTGTTTCTTCCTACTTTATTTTGCTTTTGCGTAATCTTAAAAGTACTCAATTGTATTTATTACTGCTTGGTGTAACTCATTCTAAGCCTTTTAGTTTAAGCACTTGGGCTTCAGACCAGTTGTTTTACATTAAGAAGGTTTGAGGTCTGCACTGTAGTGGCAGAACAGGTAGCTTCTTACTGAAATTGGTACACCTTGTTTGCTGTAGCATAGACTAGATCCAGGCCTGCTGAATCTAGCTTTGTTTGTATAACTTGAGCACTAATCCAGGCATTCTTTAAATTATTCAATTGTATTTATTACTGCTTGGTAGTAACTTGATTAAAGTGTAGCTATCATTCCAAGACTTTTGGATTAAGCACCTGGGCTTCAGACCAGTTGTTTTACATTAGGAAGGTTTGTGGTTTGCACTGTGGTGGCAGGACAGGTAGCTTACATCCTTCTAAGTTGGGAACTGCTGATTGAGGGCTCAGTGTCTGTTATTCTAAAAGTGTATTAGTTCTGGTTTAAGCACTTGGGCTTCAGGCCAGTTATTTTACATTAAAAAGATTCGTGGTCTGCACTCTTGTGGGAGGAGAGGCTGGATTCTGCCCATCTGAGCTGGGAATTTCTGGTTAAAGGCTTATAGTGCCTGCATATTTGAACTGTTTCTTACTGAAATTGGTACACCTTGTTTGCTGCAGCATAGACTAAACCCAGGCCTGCTGAATCTAGCTTTGTTTGTATGGTTGTTGTTTGTTTGCTTGTTATTTCCCTGAAATGCTAATTCCACCTAAAACACGGCTTTTCAGCGCTTCTGTGGATCCCTAGTGATATCTGCATTGCTTACTGTGCTTATTTCCTTGTTTCACTTGAAAGAAAGTTACTGTTTGTCATTTTTGCATTTAAGTTACCTGTAACACATTGCATTTAAGTTACCTGGCACTTGCTCACTTAAGCAATTATATAAGTCAGCACTAAAAAATTTAAAGCACTACACCCTCAGAAACTCACCTTGGGTACCTTGTTCCCCATTGGCCCTTTTTTCAATTATAAAGGAATTCCCAATACCATTCTAGCATGTCCAAAGGTCAGCTGTCAATCTCCTCTCTGGTCCAGCTGGTGAGTCTGCGAATCTTGAGGCAATGCTACAACTGCCTCATGTTCACAGAAAACCCTCTCCTCCTCCCAACAAATTCCAACACATGTGAGAGATGCAACCATATAGCCAAACTGGAGGCTAAGCTCTCTCAACTCAGTACTGGCGTAACCAGTCAGGAGGAGAAGGAAACCACACTCACTACAATTCCAGTCTCACATAGACCTACCACCACAGCAAACCAAACACATAAACACACAAAAACATACTCGGAGGCTCTAAATAAAAAATCTGCCTAAGCAGCAGAGACCTCCAAAGCAGACACCCAAGCAACCGCTACCCCAAAACAAAACACATGCAACACATAGCTCACAAAGCCAGTGTGCCGAACAGTCACAGCCCTTAAGGCTAAACAACAAACCTGATACACTTGTAATGGGTGACTCTATCGTCAGGCACACTGATGTCCTGCTCACCAGGCTGAACAAGGAGAAGGTCACAGTGAGCTGCCTGTCAGGTGCTAGGATCCGCCACATAACACAAGCACTCAGGTCACTCCAAGGCAAGTACAAATATGACTCAGTCATTGTCCATGCTGGTGTGAATGACCTGAGTCATACCTCCCTGGACTAAATGAAAAGAGACATAGAGGAGCTCTCTGAGCATGTAGCCCATGCCGGTATGACCCTGACCTAGAGTAGCATCTTACCCTCACCAAGAATGATGCCACAATATGAAGACAAGATGATCAATTTCAACAATTGGCTTAAGTATTGGTGTCATTCAAAGGGGATCCAATGCCTGTCAGCCTGGGATGACATGCTCGAAATGCCACGATGCTTCGCTAGGGACGGCTTGCACCTGTTACCCCTGGGCTTTCGGATATTGGCAAAGGCTCTTGCTACCCTCATAGTGCCTTTTTTAGGCAAGGCTCAAAAGACAAACCCACCTCCATAGGTATCACAAGGGATAAGAAACTAAGAGTAATGCTACTCAATGCCAGAAGTCTAAACCTCAAGATGCATGCACTCGAAACTCTCCTTAGCATGGAGAACATCGATATCTGTGCAGTAACAGAAACCTAGTTCAAGGCTCCCAAGAGCACCCCAGCACTACCAGGTTATACCTCATACCATGCTTTTTGGCCCCAAAACTTGGACTGAACCACAAAAGGAGTATCAATATTCATCAAAGATACCCACACCTCCAGGTTGGTGGCACAGCACGAAGCATCAGAGACTATCCATGTGCAACTAACAGTGGGTAAAACTGCCTTCCAGTTTATAGCCTGCTACAGACCACCCTCCCAAACCCAGGAACCCCACTTGGCCTTCCTGAGAACACTGGAAAATATGAAGGTCTCTCCAAACACCATTACATTGGGTGACTTCATATACCCAAACATAGGCTGGGATCATTACTCCAGCTCCAACACCCTTGCCCAAAGGTTCCTAGAATTTATAAACTCAAATGCTATGGAACAACTTGTTACCACTCCCACAAGAGGGGAAAACATACTGGACCTGATCATCATCAACATGGGGACTCTATGCTCCAGACCAGAAATGTATCCCTCACTGGTAAGATCAGACCATAAACTAATATCACTGGATATTCACATCCCGACCCCACCCCCTGCCCAGAAAACCACAGTGAAAAACTTCTCTAAAGCAAATTTCACACTGCTCAAAACCGAGGTGGAACCCTTCAAAGCCCCCGGGCTTGTGGAAAATACAGCCCAGACCGCAGAATCCTTTATAAACACATTCTATGAACACCTTCAGGAATGCATGGATCATGCAATCCCAAATAAAACTAAGACCCAATCCTCCAAAGGCAGACATCCTGTCTGGTGGACCCCAGCCATAAACAAACTATACAATAGAAGGAGGAAGCTACTACATGATAGAGCAAAATCCTAAAAAGGGAAGGCATCTCTGATCAGTATTAGCAAAAAACTACAGGCACTCATAAAATCGTCTAAGGCCAGCTTCGAGAGAAAAATTGCACAGGACACTAAGGATAATCACAAGGCTTTCTTTAGTTATGTTAGGAACCTGGGTGGGAATTCCCAGGTATGCTCAGAATTAGTCCAAAATGACAAAAAATACACCAAACCCACAGACATTGCCAACATCCTAGCTGACAGGTTCAGCGCAAACTTCTCCCCCCCTCCCCACCAAAAGGGCAAATATCTATCCCAGCAGAGTGCTTCCCCCCTGACATCTCAGATGCTCAGGTAAGAGTCGCCCTCTCCAAAGCAAAAACACAGAATCAATGGGACCAGATGGTGTCCCGGGCTGCATCCTACATGAACTCTAAGAAGAGCTAAACCCAAACATAAAACTACTGTTCAATCTCAGCCTTACTACAGGATATGTACTCAAAGAGTGGTGTACAGCAACAGTGGTCCCTCTCCACAAAGGTGGTGCCTCAACGGATCCTGGAAACTATTGCCCCATAAGCCTGACTAGCTTGGTCTGCAAAGCTATGGAAAGGATCATCATGGACCTCATAAATAAAGATATTGGAGACCTACAGACACTGGATCCTACCCAGTTCGGCTTTGTTAAGGGTAGATCCTGCCTCTTAAACCTGGTCGATTTCTTTGAAACAGTCACCAAGGCCATTGACAAGGGGAATGTGATCCACACAGCCTACCTGGACCTCGCAAAAGCCTTCGATACAATACCCTACTCTGGCATTATAGATAAGCTCACCAGCTTAAATATAAACCCCTATGTCACTAGATGGGTTGCAAACTGGCTCAAGGACAGAACCCACATGGTTAGAATTGCTGGAGCCATGTCAGACTCCAAACCAGGCACAAGTGGCATCCCACAAGGCTCAGTCCTGGGACCTCTCTTGTTCGGTATATATTTCTTGGAGGTACAGGCCAATATGGAAGGACTGTGGCGGACCAAGTTCGCAGATGACTGCAAACTGGGCACCATAATCGACTCTCCAGCTGACACTAGCATCCTCCAAAAGGTCCTCATAGAAACAGACAACTGGTGCCAGTGCCATGGCCTCAAGCTAAACACCAAAAAGTGTATAGTCATCCCCTTTGGCAAAAACAACGTGCTCACAAATTACCGCATAGGTGGTAATCCATTAAGTACAGAAGAAGTAATTTGGGACCTGGGGACCCAAGTTGATAGCAATCTCTCATTTGACAACCACGCGGCCAAAGTGGTTAGAAAAACATTTTATATAGCCCACCTAATCATGAAGGGATTCACATCTAGATCAGGGGAGGTCATCTTGCCTCTTTACTCATCCTTCATCAGGCCCATAATTGAGTACAATGCCCCTTTTGGGATGTACCTTACCAAACACCTGCAGCAACTGGAAAGACCCCAAAAGTACCTCACCAAGAGGATCAAAGGGCTCAAACAGATGCCATATGCTGCCCGGTTAAAGAAACTCCAGCTCTACTCAGTGGCATACTGCCTGCTCAGAGGCAATCTGTGTCTGACGTATAAAGCCATGTCCAACCCAGAATTAATGGACATGCTGCACCTCAGAAAATCCAAATCCCATTGAGCTACGCGCTTGAGAGACTTGAACCTCAGCACTGAAATAAATAGGACATGCTGGAGGGACAGATTCATAACCCAGAGGCTCCCTTCACTCTGGAATAAAATCCCAGTCCAGGTTAGGCAGAATCCCTCATTGACTCTCTTCAAGAGGAATCTTGATGAGTGGATGGGAGATCATAGGTTTACCCTGGGTATCACTTCTGTGTCACTGTTAGACAGAGGCACAGTATACTAACCTCGTAAAAGGGCATAGCACAATTAATTTAAAATGGGTGGTGAAAGCCAAACACACTCTGGCTAGGCTTATTAATGCCCTAGGTCAGATAGCCTAGTATGAACCTATGAACCTATATGAACCTATGAGCAACTGTAATCCCCTTGCAGAAAGGGGTCCCTGGGAACTACAAACCCATAAGCCTAACCAGCCTTATCTGCAAGGTCATTGAAAGAATAATCATGGACCTTAACAAGGGTATAGGCAACCTTCAAACTCTTGACCTGAATCAGTATGGCTTCATTAAGGGCAGATCATGCTTACTAAAGCTGGTGGACTTTTTTGAGAATGTCACTAAAGCCCTAGATGAAGGCAAAGCAGTACATACAGCCTATCTTGACTCAGCCAAGGCTTTTGACACAATCCTCCACTCATCACTATCATTGAGAAACTCTCACAGCTGGGACTTCTGGAAAAACCTCATGCTGATCAGGAACAAATACAGGAATGGTTAAGGAGAGGCAAATTCAAACCAAGAGATAAAAAGTTAATATTTGCGGCCCAAGACATTGAAATGTGTACACAGTGGTTTACAAAGTCCATTGAACATGTGGGAGAAACAGACAAATGTAGGTTTAGTAAAACTAAATTGGAAACAGTCACACACCTTGTTGCTGGTTGTGATATACTAATGGCAAAAGGACTGTATACTGAAAGGCATAATAATGTCGCAAGACTGTTGCATTGGGGATTGTACAAACATTATGGTACTGAAGTGGTTAAAATACATTGGAAACATGAGCCACAAAGCATCATAGAAAATGATGAAGTCTACATCACAATGGATCATCCATTACCAACAGCTCAAAAGATAGGTGCTAGAGAACAGGATATAGAAGTCCATGAAAAGAAGACAAAAGTAGCACTGATCATTGAAATTGCCATACACAGTGACTACAGGGTGTTGCATACAGAGAGACACAAAGTCATAAAATATCATGATCTGCAGGCAGAAACAAGAGCAATGTGGAAGAAAGATACCCAGACAGTTCCAAAAGTAGTAAGAGCAATGTGTCTTATAAAAAAAAAATCTACAATCGTATTTAGGTATGTTACCAATCCATGTAACTCCATACGAATTGCAGAAGGAGTCATTGTTGGGCACATTGTGGTTGCGGCGAAGAGCACTTTTGGCTGACATCAAAGACTGAAACAATACTAATTTCATGAACTTTAATTGTACTTTGACTTAGGAATGGGGTCCATTTTCATCATGGTATTAGAAACCCCAAAGATTTGGAGAAATTAAAAACTGGGTTTTGACCCATATGCCACTAGATGGATAGTCAACTGGTGCAACGACAGAACCCATGCAGTCAAAGCTGAGAATTCCACCTCCACCAGTAGAACAGTTACCAGTGGGGTACCACAAAGTTCTGTGTTAGGCCCTCCATTGTTTGGAATCTAAGTCCAGGTGAAAGTAGACAGCCTATGGCTTACCAAGTTCACAGATGTCTGCAAACTGGGTGCAGTCATTGAGTCTCCTAAAGATATTAGCATATTACAGGATGGGTTAATGCAGACAAATGATTGGTGCCAAAGTCACAGTCTAAAATTAAATACAAAAGAGTGCATCATTGTTCCCTTTGTCAAACAGGTTCCCCTGTAAATTACAATATTAGCAGCACCCTCATAAGCTCGAACCTAGTGGTGTGTGACTTGGGAACACAAGTTGATAAAAGTCTAAACCTTGATCACCATGTGTACACAGTGTTAAAGAAAGCTTTTTACATTGCACACCTCATAAATTAGGGCATTGGATCCAAGACCAAGGAAGTTATAACTCCTCTGTATTCTACCCTCATCAGGCCTCTAATAGAGTACAAAGCTCCCTTTTGTATGTACCTCAGCAGACACCTGGAGCAGCTGGAGAGACCACAGAGGTTTCTGACCAAGAGAACTCAGGGACTCCAAAACATGATTCACATGGAAAGACTGAAAGCCCTGTCACTGTACACTTTGTCCTACAGGCTGCTGAGAGGTGACCTGTGCCGGACCTACAGAGAAGTCTCTAACTCTGCCCAAATGAAAATGCTGCACATCCGCAAATCAAATGGGACAAGAGTCACTTGCTCCAGAGATCTCAGTCTAGCCTGTAACTTAAAGAAAATATGCTGGAGAGACAGATATGTTTCCCAGAGACTGCCGCTACTGTGGAATAAACTCCCAGTTTATGTTAAGCAGAGCTTCTCAGTGACCTTATTTAAGTGCAGCCTGGACAACTGGATGGGGGACCATAAATTAACCACTTGGGTGGCACCTATGACCTCATGGACAGGGGCAGCCAGTAGAGATCATAGATTTACTCTACAAGCAATCAAACAATCTAAAAATGGTCAAATAGGGAACAGAGGTATTACATAGCTAGGCTTGTAAAAGCCCTAGGACCATTAGCCTAGCAACTTCTTATGAACCTATGAACATAGATCCCATTTAGATCTAGACATATCTGTCTAATAAAGAATATGCAAAGTGAGCAATATTTTGATTTGCCTGGGCAGGGATCTCAGCTGTACCTTTTTAAGAAGGGAATATCATATGACACGTGTTTCTCTTTTCTTTAAAGAAAACTTGACAGAGATGGATTTTTATATTATATGTATGTATGTGTGCATGTGCATATCTGTAAATAAATACACGCAAACCAAAACAGATGGTTGACAGGTGAGGAAGAGAGTGAGTATGGGGATTGTGCGATCTCAGATTTAGTACAGATTTCTTTTCCATAGTCCAAGGTTGTGCTTCTCAGCATATGCTTAGCAAAATCTCAATGGGGGGGGTTGAGCTTTCTTTTTTCTTTGACTATTTGCTGTCAATGTTTTTAGTGTTGATCTACTGAAGTTTAGATCAACTTCAGTATGTGTATATATATATGGGTCTACCTGAGATGGTCGACAAGCCATTTGATCGACTTTCATTTGGTCGACAATTCATTTGGTCGACAGGCAGATTTGCCCCCCTCCCCAATGTTGTGCGACCCTGGAGTTGATATATATAGTTAGGGGGGTGTGGGGGACACAGCCCCCCACATTGGGGGGTGAAGCCCCCTCACATAAAACTGCTTGTCGACCAAATGAACTGTCGACCAAATGAAAGTCGATCAAATGGCTTGTCGACCATGTGATAGGGATCCATATATATATATATATATATATATATATATATATATATATATATGGATCCCTATCATATAATAGAAACCTCATTTGATTGAAACTCATTTGACTGAGACCATAATTTTCAAAAGACTGAAAAGTCACTTGACTGAAACCCATAATACTGAATTTCAACATATTAAATTGTAAACTGGACCATATAAAACCAGACTAGGTGGGAGGGGCTGTGCCCCCTCACACCGCCCAATGTGGGGGGCTGTGCCCCCCCCAACTATATATACTAACTCCAGGATTGCATTTCAGTGGAGAAAAGAGCATATACTTTTCACTTAACTTACAGTAGTCTACATGTTGCCACTACTATGCCCTTTTCCCCACTGTAGTGTGGTCCTGGAGTTAATTTATATAGTTAGGGGGTGGGGGGCACATAGTTTAAAATTTAGTATGTTGAAATTAAGTATTATGGGTTTCAGTCTTATGAGTATAAGTCAGGTAAATTTGCAGTCTTTTGAAATTTCAGTCTTATGGTCTCAGTCAAATGAGGTTTCTATCATATGATAGGGATCTATATATATATGTATATATATATATATATATCTATATATATCTATATATATATATATATATATATATATATATATATATATATATATATATATATTCACTTTATAATCTGAAAATACTGAAATCTCGAATTTCATTATCTCGAGACTGTAAAGCTGAACATACACAATATTGAAACCCCAAAAACGCGAAATTCAAAATCTCGTCTTTTAAATGCAACCTCCATGACATAAACATACATGCCCCTTCCTCCCCATACTACAACAAACAAACAAAACACACAAACACAAAAAGACAAATACACACACCTACCCTACATCTAAGCAGGAGGGCAAGCCACCCTGCACCCCTTGCGGGAGGCTGCGCCCCCCACACCCACACTACTTATATATACTAACTCCGAGGTCACACTAAAAAGACAAAGACACTAAACCCATCACTACATACTCTATATTCCCCTTGCACAAACACACACCACATACATACAAACACCACCACTGTCAACACTTACACACTCACACTCTTACCTACCTAGTCTAACTTACACTTAAAACTTCCCAACACACTCATATCCCTACCCAAAACCCTTAAAAAAACAGCACT
>NC_056739.1:1295643358-1295655858 GCF_019279795.1 Protopterus annectens
TTGCAGACTTGCATTATGGGAAGTTCATAAGCCTTAAAGAAAAAAATGACCTGACCAGGATACCCACACTACTTTCATCTTCAGCCCTTTCCACTGGGAATTAGTACCTTAAGTACATCATTTGGTACCCAGGGAAATTACCCAGATAAGCACTTCTCTCCACAGATATGGAGAATTCAGGGCAACACAAAAAAAAGTTTAAAATGTTGCAAGCTGTTTGCTGCCTATAACTCTAACAAACATCTCTTGCTACAGTTATTAGCTCACACTGAGCTTTAGTGAATCAAGAATGCAGTGTCAGTATACATTTATGAAGCCCCAATATCCACGTAACTTCATAAATGAATGTTAGCAATGTTTTTCAATCCCAATTGGCTCCTGCCTATTGTGCCTCCTAACACCTTGCACCAAGGTCAACCACAGTCTTGCATTACCCTAGTTATTATGGCTCTGCTGGCATGAGTAGGAGTCTCATGCCTTCATAGCAGTATGAAAATAAAGAAAACTTATCTGACACCTTCAGAAAAAAAATACATTTGAAATATATTAGAAAGCTACTCAAGAAAACTGCCCATTCATAAGACCTTAAGGAATACCTTATTCATTACACAGCCACAGCTTAAGCAAATAAAATGATTGCTATATTCTTTTGAAACATATTGGTAGTAGTAATTCAAATAAAAAAAAATCAAATAAATGTTTAAGCACTCAGCAGCCCCACTCCTGACTGCTGAGTTTTCCCTGTTGGAAGAGTTTGCGTGAGCAACCCTCCTGCCAGTATATACCCATCAGCTTCAGTCTCCTGCTATCTACCTGAGGCCCAGAGACAATCCTGAATTCTGATACCTACTCCTGAGATTGGAAAGAGACTTGTCTTCCCCATGTTTTACTGCCTTGAGAAGCAGGAATAGTCATTTGGAAGTAGGTACAAATACTCCTACTGTCTTAAATTGTAATAAACTCCTGTCTTAGTTTGTTTAAGTGAGCGTTCCCTGCAGGACTATCAACAGCCATAGTCTCTTATTATAATACATTCTTCCTGCTAGAGTTAACCCCCCCACATTGTCTCTTACACTCATGTCCCCTACACCCTTCTTAGCCTCTCACCTAAAACTCTCCCCCCTGCTTGTAAATTATATATTTATTTTTCTCACCTCTGCCACCCCCTAGTCTCTCTAAAGCCTTTTTGGTAGACCCTACTTACCTTACCTGCAATAACCATTTATGGGCATTAGATCTACCTATTTATCCTTCATTTACCTTGCTCCTTGATATCAGCCTTTAAACCTTATTTTGTCTCCCTCTTACCTCTGTTACTCCTGAATCTATTTCTTATCTCTGAATCAGCCCTTAGTCAGCTCTCCTTTCACTCTGCTACTTTAGTCTCTCACCACTTAGATACCTTACATTGGACTTAACTCCCTTATCACTGATTGTTTTCCCTCAAAACCTGTCTACTTGTCTGAACCCACTCCATTCGCCCTGCGGGCTCACTCCGCTCCCCTACCCTACCCCCCAAATCTCACCCACCCCCAGTGGTTCTATACTTCCTAAACCACATCCTCTCTCTCATCCAACCAATCAATTGCCCCAAACACTTACTCCACTTTGCTTCATCCTCCTCCTCTCTCTCTAGTATCTCTACTTATAGTGCTGTTCTATACCCTATAGCACTACTCCTCCGTCTGCCTAAGTCTCTCCCACTCTCACTAGTCCCTCATTATCTTATCCCAGTCTACCTCCTTTGTATTTGTATAGATATTCATAACAATATGCAAACTTCAATAAAAGTTATCCTAACCAACTTAATATTCTTAACCATATTTTTACCTGCCCTCACCTCTGCCTATCTCCTAACTTGTTTTGAAAAGTCCAATCTCTTCCACCATAACCTCCCTCCAAAACAAACAACCATTCATGATATCTCTCATTCCCATACACACATTAACATCATCTCCACTCCTTGCTATATGTTACCTCAATACCATTGATGCACACACATTAAGTACAACAACCTCTTAAGAAAATGGAAATTTCTAATTAACTATTCACACAACCCAGTATTTAAGGTACAAAGCCCTACGTTAAAGGATGGGGACATACACCCTAATCCTGGCCCAACCAATGTATCCATAGTAAATATTCACTGCACCACACCCTCAAACCTGCCAACCTTGACCAAACTCTCCAACTCTCTACTAATAGCGCATCTCAATATCTGCAGTATCAACAACAAAATTCCCCACCTTCATGCTGTCCTTGATATTCACTCCTTTGGCATTTTCTTCCTTACAGAAACTTGGTTAAAACCTGGAACTAAGGATAATGAAATTATCCCCCCTGGCTATAACATATTGAGACAAGACTGATTAAAACGTAAGGGTGGGGGAGTAGCACTCCTATATAAAAATGGTCTACAGATCTCCTCTATAACTCATAACCCCCCTTTGGACAGTAAGGCTGAAGTCCTCATCTCCAAATTTCAAATCAACCCTAACAAATCCCTTTATGTGATCTGTATCTACCTACCCCCTGGTAATAACAGCACTATAACAGAAGATATTCTTAGCTGGGTGTCCTCAATTTACCCACAAGAAACAATAATACTAGGTGACTTTAACACTGACTGGAAAACCTTCAATGCTAATAACCCTTCCTCACATATTAATCTTCATGGCTTTATTCAAACTATCACCTCAACTACCAGAATCAACAAACCAACCAAAAAAGAGAGCACTTTAGAGTGGATACTTATTAACAAACACCCACATACTTATAATGTAGGAACCCTACCGGATGATCTAAGTGATCATACTCTAACTTATATTATAAGACAAAAGAATGACATTTCTAACACCCCTACTTACAGGATCTCACAAACCAAGATACACTTTAACTCTGTGCTATTCCAAAATGAACTCAATGCATGTGACTAGAAACCTCTAAAAATACTCCCACTAGATGAGGCTGTTAAATATTTTAACTCTAAATTTCTAGCAATCCTAGATGTGCATGCACCTAAACGATCTATTAGAATGAAATCCAAACCAGCCCCCTGACTTTCAAAAGAAACTAGGCAAAAAATTCTACTCAGAAACAAAGCTTGGGCTAAATGGAAAGCTAACAGAACTTCCCCTGAACAACAAACTTTAAGACAGCTAAGAAACATAACAAAAAAAGCTATACTCACTGACAAAAAGAACTACTATTGTAAACTACAACAAACACACCAAAAGAATCCACAGAAATTTTGGAGTAGCATAAATAGGCTCCTTCACCCCGGTCACTCTAGCACACCATCCCCTCAAGATGCTGATCATAATACCCCACATCAAACAGCCAACAACTTCAACACCTACTTCACAGAGACCATACAATCCCTAGCTAGCCAGCTTTCCACTGATAACACAAGGCTCCCAACCTCTTTAGCTTCATCTTTACCAACATTCAAATTTCAACCTATCTCAACCACTCTCATCTACAAAATCTTACTAAAACTTAAGCCTTGCACTCCTTCAGCCAACCAGTTACCTTCTGAATATTTGCAAAAAGCAGCCAAAGTTATTGCCTTTCCCATATCCATCCTAATTAACAGAACCATCAATGAGGGAATCATTCCAGACATCTGGAAAATCTCCCACATCATCCCCCTACATAAAGGTGGTAAATCCAACGATTACTCTAACTACAGACCAATAGCTCTACTATCACCATTAGCAAAAGTCATGGAAAAATGCATTCACCACCAGCTACTAGACCACCTAACTAAACATGACATACTGGCTAAGTGCTAGCATGGCTTTAGGCCATTTCATAGTACTACCACTGCTCTACTATCTTTCACCGACTCCATTAATAAGAACCGTAATAACAACATCCTCTCTTCTGCTCTCTTCATCGACCTTTCAGAGGCTTTTGATATGGTAAACCACCCCCTGCTTATAAATACTCTTGAATCTCTTTCTCTAGATACCCTAGCTATACAATGGTTCAAGTCTTACCTCAACAATAGGCAACAGGCAGTTCTCTGGGAAAATAAACTATCATCCCACCTGCCAGTCATCTTGGAGTCCCTCAGGGCTCCATTTTAGGACCTCTTCTTTTTTCATTATTCATCAATGACCTTCATGTAGCAATCCCTGAAGCCACCTGTATTCAATATGCAGATGATTCCACACTTATATGTTCTGCCAACTCCATTTCTGAACTACACTCACTAACTCAAAAAGTATTCAACTCAGTAGAAGTTTGGTTCTTGAAACGCTGCCTCCTTTTAAACACCAAAAAACCAAGCTCTTACTCTTTACTCCTACCAATAGGTCCTCTCCTATAGACTTCTCTATCAAATCAAACAATGGCACCCTTATCTTCCCCGATCCTACCACCAAACTATTAGGAGTCACAATCGATAACAACCTTAACTTCGATAGCCATATAAATAACACCATACAAACAGTGAACAGAAAAATGGGCTCCTTATATAGAATCAAACCCTTCTTAACTCCTATAGCTAGAACCTATAGCTAGAACCACTCTTTACACCTCACCTATTTACACTAATCTAAAAAAAATAATCTCCTCAAACTAGCAAGCTCCTACAACAATATTGCCAGATTTGCCACTGGCAATGCATTTTGAACTCACCACTGCCTGAATCTAAAGCAGCTAGACTGGCTTGAACTTCCTAACATGCTAATTTTTTCCCAACTCACCATTGCCCATAAAATCTTTTACCAACCAAATAATACTCCAATACTTGCTAACCTCATTACCCCTTATAATAATCTTAATTCCCTATGCTCTTCCAGTAAATTACTTGCTAGCATAAGTAAGTCCAATAACTTGGCAGGCGACAGCCTTTTCTCCAATACTGCTAGAAAAACTAGAACTTTCTACCTATAGATCTAACTCTACTACCTTCACTGTCACTCTTTAAGCAAAACCTCAAAAGTCACCTAAAATCACACTGGTTATGTCCCTGCAGTAAACCTGACTAATCTCCAACCTTTCCTATTTCTATCTTCACACTGTCTCTGGATACACAATCGTACTCTGCACACCCCTCAGTATGCTAAAAACTGGTAATGGTAAGATCTATATAACTTCCAGTATTTATGTAAACTATCAATGAACTTTAATGTATCTCTCTTATCATACAATTAGATGACTGTTATAATACTTTATACTCATCCTTCTAAGTATTGCACTTTTTTAAACTCCTTCTTTGTATTCTAAATTCCTCCTACTTTATTTATTATACATTTGTATATTATATTTTGTGCTATGTTGGAGCTTTTCTCCCCGGGCGTCTACTGAAAATGGAAATATGTCCAGTTAGACTAGCCTGGTCAACAAATGTAAAATAAATAAATAAATAAAGTATAGCAACCTAGTTTGTGTAATACAAAAGATACCTTGTACTGTAGGAATAGGGAATGGATTTCATGTTATGTAGTACAATAATTACTAAAAAACTAATTCACTCACTTTAAAGTACACAATCTGTTACAATACTTCATTTAAGATTGCAATTGTAGTGCGTGTATGTGTGAGTGTGAGTGAGTGTGAGTGAGTGAGTGAGTGTGTGTGTGTGTGTGTGTGTGTGTGTGTGTGTGTGTGTGTGTGTGTGTGTGTGTGTGTGTATATATATATATGTGTGTGTGTGTGTGTGTGTGTGTGTGTATATATATATATATATATATATATATATATATATATATATATATATATATATATATATATATATATATATATGTGTGTGTGTGTGCGTGTGTGTGTGAATATATATATATATATATATCAAAGGAAAAAACTTCAAAGACCAATACACGTAATGTTCAGTTAAGGTATATTTATTTACTTGCCGCAAGGAGACAAAAACATGCAAATACAAGGATTTGTCTAACTACTAACAGGAAGTATGCTTATTCTTATACTATTTTACAAGACATGGCCTTCTATGGCTGACGTAATCAAACACAACTTTCAGTATTGTTCTACAGCAGATGTTACTCAGATTTTCTGCTGACATGGCTAGATTTGTGAGAAACTTTTGAGAAAAACAACCTGGCCTTGGTGGGCACTAATTCGTTTACAAGCTTCCATTGTACAGTGTTACATTTCAAGGTACTCTTCTAATTCACGTACAAGCAAATGCTGATTGCAGTTCATATTTTCAAACAGGCTTTGTTCTAATTATCTATGGCTTTTACAGCTGTGTATTTTCTCACAGCACAAACGGAACTTCTTGTCTAAGCTTCATACAAGTAGTATTGTTCTATTCATTATTTTCCTAACATAAGCAGGAATCATGTGCTTCTCAGTAAATTTCCAAGGCACAAGCAAGATTTTAGCTAACAATACAAGGTCAGAAAGCATCTGCAGTTTGTACAGATTTATGCAGTATGAAATAGAATAAATGTGTTAACCCTTTTCAAGCTCTAAATGCACTAAGTATATTACTAATACACACATTAATACATATTTTTCTGACATTTCCCCCCTTTTAATACTTTTATTCTACTTTCAAAATAAGCATGAACAGTTTGTTTTCTTCTCCTAACCTCTTCCACTCAGGATTTGCAGTTAAGAGAGTCATTCAGTTTAAACTTATGAAAGCTTTTTCAATCTTTTAACAGTTCTTCAAACTCAGTACTTTGATATAAGGTTTCAGAAACTGACATGTCTATAAAATCTTTAATCAGTCTTTTCATGCAGGGGATGCCACAACAAACACATACTCCCAGTAAGAGCATTCCTACACAAATGGCAATCAGGATATTCATTAGGATGGTACCCCACCCCCCAAACCATTTCTGGAAAAAGTCCGTCAGTGGGTTTGAGCCTGGTTTGGTCATGGCCGACACTTGCTGAATTACCTCAAGATGATTGTCTATCTCGTGTTTATGGTCAGGAATATATGAACAGCATTCTTCTTGGATTAAAGCACAAGTACCACCTCTTGCTGCTAGGGTGAAGTCGAGAGCCATGCAGTTCTGAAGCACTACAGTTTTCATAGCATTCAGTTCATCAGTCACCAATTCGAGAGCAGAAAAAGTTGCATTACTCATTACTTCGAGAAGTTTCGACAGTTTTCTCAGCTCCCAGATCGATTTCACTGCTCCATATGCCGGTAATATGCCTGCCCACGATATAACGCTATCACTCAAGTCCATATGTGTCAGTCCTTTGCCTATGGAATGATGGTCTTTCCAACGCGTATCGATTTGTCCCACTGGATTTACAGGTTTCTTGACGACCTCTTGGACATTTCAAAATTTTCCTTGAGGCAAAACTGCAGTGTGTCGTATGGCCGGAACCAGGTAACCCAAAAAACAACTGCTGGACCAGTTCTCAGGTAACCATTTGTATGCCTTTCTGCCACACACAAAATAACAATCCTCTACTTTAGTAGTAACCTTGCTATGAATATACACTCGCCCTGCATGAAACATTTTTCTATCTATTATAGACAGTTGTTTATAAAGAACAGAATTATGTTTTACTTCATCAAGTGTTTTGTGCATCAATCCAAGAAATGAATCATAGTTTGCATTACAATAAAGATCTACATTGTTACCTTTAGTGTAACATTTATAAGGAACAGTCACATTTCATTGCTCCAACCCACCTGAACAGTATCATTTTTATAAAAACACACAATTCCTTTTGTGGAACAGACAAGTGCAATGCTATTTTATCTTGTGATGTAATGGTTGAGGTATCATAAATCAAGTTCTCCCAGGTCTCATTGACCCCTAGGGGGACTGTAGTCATTAATAACCCCCCGTATGCTGTCGGCAAAGCTGTGCAAATCCAGCAATTCGAAACACTGAAAGTCTCAGCATACACATATTTAATTGCCTGGTAAGTGTTAAAGTTTGGATGCCAGTCGATGAGCAACGCTTCACGTTTATTCAGTTCAGTCTGTGTGGCTGGGAAAAGGAAAGGCCACAACAAAAAGATTATTGTCACTAGTACAGTTAACAGGATGATTATGCAATACTTCTGAGGAAAGGGTTGTTCTGCATTCCTGTTTCTTCTGGACTCTATCATTTTTACTCTTGGCATGTGACAAGATTTTTGTCCAGTTCAAAGTTCTTTACTAATTTACAGTGCGTCAGGTGGATCCAGGAGGCACACTCCGCTATCTTGACTGCAGTGGGTGTCGATAGAAGCACTTGATATGGACCTTCCCACTTTGGTGATGCCCAATTCTTTCTCTTTACTGCCTTCACCCAGATCCAAGTTCCAGGGGACACTGCCACTTCTGATGGTCTGGTTCGTTCTTTATCTGAAACAGAATTTGACTGCAACAAATGTTTAGAATTTAACAAGTTTCACATGTACTCAGCTAGTGTACTGTCAGCTTCCTGGTCTGCGGGCATGAGAGATTTCCACTGAGGTATATAATAAGCCCTCCCAAATAATTTTTCAAAAGAAGTCAATCCTTTTGCATTCGGAACAGTTCTCATGCTCAACAGTGCCAGGAGCAGACAGTACACCCAATTTCTCTGTGTTTCTACTATTAACTTCGTTAGCTTACTTTTTAAAATCCCATTATGCCTCTCTACTAGCCCTGCAGATTGTGGGTGATACGCACAATGATTTTTTAAAGAAATACCAAAATGTCTACTTAACTGTTTTATGGTCTGGTTTACGAAGTGTGTGCCGTTGTCACTGTAGATCCTTTCCGGAATGCCGAATCTCGGGATGATTTCTTTAACAAGAACTTTGGTCATAGTTGCTGCGTCTGGATTTTTAGTGGGAAAGGCTTCCACCCATCTGGAAAACATATCTACAATGACAAGACAATACTTCTTATTTTCACATTTATTAAACTCTATGAAATCCATACAGATAGTATGAAATGGATACGGTGGTGTAGGGAAACTCCATTGCTTGGGCTTTAATGCCCTTTGTGCATGATGTTTATTACAAACATGGCACATTGAACAGAATTTTTTAGTGTAATTTAAGAATCCATATGTCGTGAACACTTGGTTCACCAGCTGTACCATCCCCCCTGTTGAGACATGGCACTGCCCATGGCTGAACAAAGCTGCATATCTAAACAAATTAGACGGCAATATTGGTTTCCCTTCTTTAGAGATGTACAGCCCCTTTTCGAGAATTGCTCCTCATTTTACCCATCTTTGTTTTTCAACTTGCATAGTAAGTGTCTGCATTGTCTTTAACATTTCTAAGTCTAAAATCTCAGAGGGTTGTAATTCCTCATTCAAAAGAAATACTTCTGAAGCTGCCTGATTTGCATTCTCCCATTACCTTTTGAAATCCTGTCCTGTTGCTTGGTATGAGCTGTGCATTTACAAATAGCTACTTTCTGAGGTAACTGAATAGATTCTAAAAGACTAAAATGAACTGTGCATGATTGATTGGTTTGCCAGTAGATGTTATCATTCCTTGATTTTTCCACTGTTGCGCAAAAACATGTACAGTAGAAAAAGCATACTGGCTGTCAGTAAAAATGTTCACACATTTACCCTTTGCTAAGGTACATGCCCGTGTCAAAGCAATCAATTCTGCTGCCTGTGCAGATAAATTCTGTGGTAAAGATTTTGCTTCTATAATCTCAATATCAGAGACTACTGCATATCCTACTAGGTTCTGTCCTGCAGGACCCCTTTTGCATGAGCCATCCACGTAGTATGTCACCTCGGCATCATCCAAGGGAACATCTGTAAATTCTTTTCTAGGCAGTGTCTTTTGCTCAATCACCTGCAGGCAGCTGTGTGGTGTGCCATCTGCAGGGGTTGGGAGCAAGGTATAAGGGTTCAAAGTCGTACATCGTTCATTTGTCATATGAGGTTGGCTCAACAATATAGTCATACAGGAAAGATGCCTATCAGGGGAAAGATATGCTACCTTCTCTTGCAGTAAAATAATCGCAACTGCATGAGGCACTCTCAATGTGAGAGGGTGGAACAAAACTACTGAGGTCGAAGCCTATACTGCCATTGCAGCTGCAACTACTGCTTGTACACAGTGGGGTAAAGGCCATGCCACTGGGTCCAGTTGTGATGAATAATAAGCAATAGGGTGTTGCTTGTCCCCATGCTGCTGTGTTAACACTGATGCCATATAACCTTCCTTACAGTCTACAGTTTGGAAAAAACATTTATGATAGTTTGTTAATCCCAAAACTAATGAGGACGCTATTAACTGTTTCAGTTTGCAGAAAGCAGACTGCTTCTGGTGTCCATTGTAACAAATCCTGTGCTGCCATAGGCTTTTTAAAAATCAGGTTAGTCAACGGTGCAGATTCCAAGGCATAGTTTGGAATCCAACTCTGACAAAAATTAGTTGTACCTAGGAAGGACATCATTTCCTTCTTGGTAGTGGGTTTTGGAGCTTGCAAAATTGCTACTTTTCTGTCCTCATCTAATGTCCTACCCTCCTTGGATATTACATATCCTAGGTATTTAACTTGTTTTTTCCAAAGCTGCAGTTTGTTTTTGTTTACTTTATGTCCTTCAATGGCTAAAAATTGTAATAGCGCTATGGTATCTTCTTTACAATCTTGCTGGGTGGGGGCCGGCAGCAGGATATCATCAACATAAAGCAAAATCTGGCTACCTCTTTGTGGGGTAAATCCCGCTAAGTTGCTTGCCATTTCTTGTGAGAATATTGTTGGACTTTCACAATACCCCATGGTAGTCGCGTATATGTATACCTGTTCCCCTGAAATGTGAATGCAAACCAACACTGGCTGTCAGGGTGTATCGGTATCGAGAAGAAAGCATTGCTGATATCTACCACAGAAAAATATTTCTGTTGAGGTTTTAAATCATTCAACAGGGTGTGTAGGTCTGGCACCATAGGTGCCCTTGGTATTACTGCGTCATTTACAGCTTGTAAATCTTGGACCATACGCCACTCTCCATTCGTTTTCTTAACAGGAAATAAGGGTGTGTTACATGGTGAATCAGGAGATTCCACCAGCGCCCCTTCCTTAAGTAAGGCTGCTATAATAGGTTTGATTCCTAACTCTGCATCTTTTCTTAAGGGATACTGTCTTTTTTGTGGTCTAAATGCTGACTTTGGCGTAATAGTAACTGGTCCCGCTGTACGAATAAGTCCTACATCTGATTTTCCTGTTGACCAGAGAGTTTCTGGTATATTCTGTAAGGCATTCTCTTCCTCCTTCAATAGGAGTGCTAATCAGCTGTCCTTGCTAGACTGGAAGTGTACAGCTGGGTGGGTCTGAGTTATCCAATTCAGCTTCTGCATTTGTATTCCCTGTTCTGACAGTTCTAACTCTGTCTGTTTTTCCCATCTCGTAACTTTTTCTCCTAAGTCTACCCATTTTACATTCTTGTCCTTAGTTAAGCTAAAATGTGGTAATCGATTAGACTTATAAAGTGCAAAGAACTCCTGGGGCAATGAACAGCTGAGTACACTGTTCCCTTCTGTGTCCCAGTACAGATTACGTAATATCAATCTGTTTGCACGATTTCTAAACAATTCTTGCTCATATTCCTTATCAGGTCCTGGTGTGTTACAATAATACAGAGTACAGTGCAACAAATGCTGTTTATCAGTGTCAAGGGAGGGGAATTTGCTGATGGCTACTTTCATCAACTCTTCGGTCACTGCCCCTGGACCAGTCGTAACCAAGTCCTGGCTGTACCAATAAAATATTTTACCCTCCGTTTGCACTGCAAAAGTATCAATTTGTCGCTGTGCTTCCATACCCTGCACAGTCGGAACTACTGCTATACCAAATAGCTGCATAAGGTCTCTGCCCAAGAGGTTTACTGGGCATTTTGCAGAAACAACAATTTTGCTTTTCTGGGTCAATCCTGAGACAGGATCAGTTATCACAATATTATAGGAGAGGGGCTCCCGATACAGCTGTCCATTAGCTGCTTTCACTAATATGTAATCAGGTGACTCTGAGTTCTCTGGCAGTTTGGAGGGATGTATCAGGGTACGTGATGCCCCTGAATCACACAAGAATCTGACTTTCCTCCCTTCTACCAGGAGTGTAACTTCTGGTTTCGTGTCTGCTAGATAGAGCTCTAAGCTTAATAAAGCTAAATCTAATATTTCATTTTATTCACTATCCGTGACTTCCTGCACTTCCTCTATTTCTTCTGTCACATTCTCTACTCCCTCTATCACATTCTCATTTGTCCCTTCTCTGCTATCCCCTTCTAGTGATTCCTGACTATCATATAGTCAGTCCTCACCCTCCTTATCGTCTGTGGTTCCTTTCTTGTTTTTCTTGCAATCCCTTGCCAAGTGTCCCTTTTTACCGCATTTAAAACATTCACCCCTTTTCTTTCGCCCTTCAAAGTCCTCTGATTGCTGATCAGATTGTTTGTTTCCCTGGGCATTCCTCTTGCCTTTTTTCCCGGACTGTACTACATAAACTTCTGCTCCATCTTCTACAGAAAATACTTGGGCTTTCTTTTTCTTTTTGCTATTAAAATGACTTTTGGCATGCCTAGCATATTCAAGTAATGACTGTAACCTGC
>NC_056739.1:1295660858-1295673358 GCF_019279795.1 Protopterus annectens
AAAAAAAAAAATTGCTCAGCACTTTAGTCTCAAAAGCTAGGGACTTCATCAGAAATTAAAAATGTTTCAAGGTACATGGCTTTTAAATATCCGCAGCAACAAGCCTACCTCTCTCAACCAATCGCAGTGTACTACAAAATTTAAAATATCTTTAAAAGAACATCCCTTAATGTTGTGAAAAAATTAAGCAGTGGTGGTATATATTGCCATGAATACTCCAGTCATCAATAAACAAACACTTTAGCCAGTTAATAAAAACATATATTAAAATAGACAAAAAACAGTAAGAGAATAACAGTGAAAATTAACGCATTATAAAAAGAATTGTAAAAATGTTATATCCTATATGATTTTAATTTTACAACACTAATAATAGAATCCATTCCATTTTGCATTCAACTTAATTTGCCATTTCAACTCATATTCAATACGATCATTAGTATTAACATCAATAGTGCAAAAAGTCATGTACTTTTCAAACTTCTCTCAGTATTGATGTCCTGTCAGTTAGCTGCATATTTGGGGTAATTGTCATTACAACTGAACTATAAAAGGTATAGTTTACTTGGTGATTTGTCAATGCTCTTCCTCTTTCTATGTAAGTAAGACTATATGTACATTTAGAGAATGGATTTATGAACATTCCTATGATATTTCCAATAAGAATTGGGACAAGGCATTGTATAAACACATTGAAAAGTTTAATAATCATTATGTCCTATTTTGGGGACTAGGCAGGATTTTTAAAAAACTCGGGAGGGGGCATGGAATGATAATATTGAATGTGTAGAGTTGAAATGGCAAATTAAGTTGAATGCATGTAATTACCCAGGGATAAATTAAATGGCTTCTATTATTAATGTTTTAAAATAAAATTCATATAAGGTATAACATTTTTACAATTCTTTTTATAATGTATTAATTTACACTGTTTTTCTCTTACTGTTTTTTTTTCTCTTTTAATATATGTTTTTGTGAACTTGCTAAAATGTTTGTTTACTGACTATTGGGTTGTTCATGACAATATATGACACTATTGCTTAACTTTTCCATAGCATTATAGGATCATAGGATCATAGGAGATTACTAGGCTATTAACCTGGAGGTCATTTTAAGACTAGCCATTTCATCCCAATGTAATACCATAGAAATGCTAGTCAGTGCCCAAGATTGCATTTAGTGATGACTGCCCAAGTCCAGGAAGGTTATGGGCTCTATTCCCGGTAAGAATTTATGGTGCCCCATCCACTCATCCAGGTTCCTCCTGAACAGTGTCATAGAGGTGCTCTGTTTCATATGAATTGGTAGCCTATTCCAAAGACGAGAGAGTCACTGGGAGATAAATCTGTCTCTCCAGCATTTCCTAGTTATGTTGCAGGCCATAGTTAGGTCCTTGGAATGGGTATCCCTAGTCCCATTTGATTTACGGATATACAGTAAGTTCATTAGGTTTGGGTCTTGGATTGTTCTATAGGCAAGGCATAAGCCTCCCCTAAGAAGTCTATACAATACGGAGTATAGTGTCAGGGACTTTAGTCGGTCTGTGTAATACACATGCTGGAGTCTCTTGATCTTCTTTGCAAGAAACCTCTGAGGTCCCTCTAATTGCTGCAGCTGCTTAGTACCGTGCATGCCAAATGGGGAGTTATACTTAATTATGCGGTGGATAAGTGCCGAGTATAGGGGTTTATAACTTCTTTTGCTCTCGAGGCAATGCCTTTACTAACCAAGTGAGCTACGTAGAAAGATTTCCTTACTACAGTAGACACATGATGGTCAATGTTAATGTTATAGTCAACTTGTGATCCCAGGTTTCTTACCACTTCATGGGTACTTAGGGTATTGTTGTTGATTTGATAGTGTGGGGGGACAATATTTGTGCCAAAGGGAATGATGATGCATTTCATTGCATTCAAGTTTGAGACCATGATTAATACACCAGTCATTGGTCTGTGTGAGACCCTCCTGGAGAATAATAACATCATTGGGGGATTCAATGATTGCACCTAGTTTGCAGTTGTCTGCAAACTTGGTCAGCCACAACCCCTTAGTTTTCACCTGAACTTCTGAAAACAATATACCAAAGAGTAGGGGGCCCAGCACTGACGCCTGTGGCACTCTCCTGGTAACAGGTCTGATGGTTGATGTGGATTTTGATAGTGTGTGTCTGGTTTGTGAGCCAGCTGGCAACCCATCTTAAAACAAAGGGGTTTACATTCATTTTGCTAAGTTTATCGGTAATGCCTGAATGTGAGGTTGTGTCGAAAGCCTTTGCCAGGTCGAGGTATGCTTTGTGCATAGATTTGCCCTTGTCAATGACCTTGGTCACAGGATCTTCCCTTCACAAAGCTGAATTGGGTAGGATCCAGGGTTTTGAGGTCACCTATGTCTTTATTTATGAGGTCCATAATGATATGTTGATGATGGATCTGTAATTCCTTGGGTCTGTTGCTAGACCACCTTTTTAGAGGGGACTAACTGTTGCTGTTCTCCATTCCACAGGAACAGAGCCTGTGATTAGGCTATGATTGAAAAGGGTACTTAGTAGTGATGCTAGCTCATGTTTCAGCCTGTTTAGAAGACAGCCTTGGATGTTGTCTGGTCCCACAGAGGCTGTATTTTCTGCCTTTGACAAGGCTTTGAGAACCTGCTCTTTAGATATGTAGTGTGGGTGGGTTGGGGGAAGGTATGTTGTATCTTAGGAGGGGATAAGGGAGTGAAATTTTCACCAAACCTATTGGCTAGTAGGTTGCTATCTCTGTGGCGTCAGTGTGTGTGATACCATTGGCCGCTAGTTCTGCACATGCTTGGGTCTTACCCTTTAGGTTCTGCACTTAGCTGTAAAAGGCCTTATGGATATCTTTGGTTGCATGTGCTATGTTTCTCTCAAAGGAGTTGTTGGAGGATTTGACAAACTGTCTTATTTGCCTATTGAGACTGAGGAGGGTGTTTTTCCATTGTTGGGGCCTTGCCTTTGTTTTCTTGGACGGCAACTTTTTGCTTTTATTGTAAAGTTTGTTGGTGCTGGATGTCCACCATGGCAGCTTGCTTTTACTTCAGGCTCTAGCTTTCATTCTTTCTGGAATGGTCAAGTTTATACACTTATACAAGTGATTCTACAGGGCTTACGTGTAAGCTTTGGTGTACTTACTACTTTCAGCTTGAGGTGGGGCTTGGAATGCATTTATACCTTTACCTAGGAGGGTACAGTTTTTCTTGGTGACGTTTTTTCATCTGATTTCATCATTTGTGAGTTCTGGTGTTAGTACTTCCTTGAAGGTGACTGATTTGTTGTCAGATTTAACTAATGAGTGTCCAGCAGTGCATCTGTTTGACATGTTGGTGTGGACCAGATCCAGAATGTTTGTTCCCCTTGTCAGGGTATGGACAATTTGTTCCAAGCCATTTGAATTAACAAAGTCAAGGAACATTTGTGCTAGTAAGTTTGGGCTAGTGTAGGTTTCCCAGTTGTTGGTGGGATAAGTATCAGTGCATTCAGTAAAATTTGTATTGTCTCCAGTGGTCAAGTAGTCTTTGTGGGTATCATGACCCATGGAGGGGGATCTATAACTGGCTATTACTTGAATGGTGTTCTTACTCACCGTAATCTGGACCTGGAGTAACTCCATCCA
Organism: Protopterus annectens; assembly: GCF_019279795.1. Lineage (NCBI taxonomy): Eukaryota > Metazoa > Chordata > Ceratodontiformes > Protopteridae > Protopterus > Protopterus annectens. The sequence continues at coordinate 1,295,664,491 of NC_056739.1, forward strand.
GTCTAACTAGATGGGAGGTAAATTTATCTCTAATATAGATTGAAACCCCTCCTCCTTTGGTTCTCACATGCTCATTTTGCAGTCTACAGGTGTGGAAGGCACTGTAGCCTTGCAAGGCCAGGGTACTGTCTAAGGCCTTGAACCAGGTTTCTGTGACTGCACAGACAGCTGCATCTTTTAGTAATAGAAGTGCTTCCAGGGAGTGCAGTTTTTGGTTTAAGTGCCTAGAATTTAGTAGCATGACCCTTATTTTGTTCTGATTGGTTAATTTCACATTGGTAATGTTGTTGTTGAGGCCTTGCCTAAAAAAGTCACTATGGGAGAGGCAAGAGTTCTTGCCAGCAGCCTAGAGGTGCCAGGTGCAAACCATGTCTGGAAAAGCAGTAAAGTTTGTTGACCATGGATTCCCAGGCTGATAGGAACTGGATCCCCTTTGAATAACACCAAAAATGTCGCCAATTGTTGAAATCAATCATTTTCTGTTTATACTGTGGCATCATTCTAGGTGAGGGTAGTATGCCGGTCAAGGCTAGGGACATACCTGCCTGGGACACGTACTCAGAGTGCTCTACCATGTTCCTTTTCATACAGTCCAGAGAGGTACATCTCAGGTCATTCACACCAGCATGAGCTATGACAGAGTCATAATGGTATTTGTTGCTGAGAGACCTAAGTGCATGCATGATCTGATGAATCTTGGCACCTGAATGGCAGCTGACCGTGATTTTTTCCTTGTCCAGCCTGGTGAGTGGGACATCTGTGTGTCTCACTACTGAGTCTCCAATGAGAAGAAAATTTGATTTTTGAGTGTTATGCCTTACTGGTTTGGTGGGTGAGACACTGGTGTTGCTATGGGTCATGGGTGCTTTGGGGACTATGTTAGCTGTAACAGTCTTGTGTTTTGGAGGTGTCTGGTATTTCGGTAAGTTTTTTGAGAAAACCTCTGCATATGTGGATTTACATGTTTAATGCATACTATGTGTATGAGTAGTGGTACTATGAGCATATGTAGTGCTGGGTGAGTTGACAACCTTCTCTGTGTTACTGTTTTGAGTGACAAACAACATGGATTCTAGATTCCTGGTACAAAAACATCTCTTGCACTCTGTATTAGAGTGTGTTATTAGTAGAGGGCTGTCTGTGTACATTAGGCAACTGCTACACTGCCTTAAGAGACCCAAGTCAACAAGCTGGCAGGAGAAACAAGTGTAGCCCAACTGTCCTTGATGCTAGGTTGAAGTGTTGTGCATGGTGCTGCACAATGCACAATGAAGCAGAAGCTAAAAACTTGAAAAACATTTTAAAAGATTCAAAAGAACCAATGATGGATGCTTATTCTAAGCCCTAGACTGGCATCCCTTTACCAGATAGGTCCCATTCAGCACAGTTCTCTCACAAAGGTGCACATAGGCCTCTTCCAATCCAAGATGGCCTATAAAATCTTCTCAAAATAAACAGACCATTACAAACAGTTCCAAAAGTAGCAAGCCTGTATCTGGACTATGTTACAGCTACTAGCTACCCTAGTGTCAGCAGGAAACACTAGAGAATGTTTAAAACAGCAGAAAAATAGCAGTGAGACACTAATAATGTTTAGAATAGCAGGAAGACTTTAAAGAATGTTTAAACAGTTAACAGATCAGTTATTTAAACACTGTTTGGCAGAAAAACAAGAACAAGCAGAACAGATAGCTTAAAAACAGTGAAAAATACTAGTAAATACTTAACAGTGAAACTAAAAAAAAAAATTTTTGTAAACAGTGAAAACAGCAATAAAATTTGATTTAACAGACACAGTAAAGCAAACAATTGCAGTTCAACAGTGTAATTTAATACACATTAAATAAATATATAAAAGGGGTTTCTATCAGATAGTCGAAGTTCTAAGTTCGAAACCACATATGGTCGAGATCATAAGTTAGAATTTGCAGAAGTTTGAGCATTTCAATGGAAATCTCCATAAGGGGAGGTTTCCATGTTGTTCAATGTGGTGCAATCTCGGAGTTGGTATATAAAAGTAGCGGGGGGTGTGGGGGGTGAAGTTTTTTATCCATAGGCAAAGTTTTTTAACTTCAAACAGGATGGTTTGAACATTCCGTGCTCAAAGTTATTAAACTTGGACTATGTGATATAGACCCTATAAAAGTAGGCAGAACACAATAAAAAAGTGCATAAATAGTATAAATAAGCAAAAAATAAAGAAATAAATAAATAAACAGGCAACTTATGTTTTTTGGAAGCTCAGAAGCCTCTAGTCATCAGGTATCTCAGCTCACAGTTGTGGTTGGTAGCCCACCTCAGTTCAGCTTGGCACAAACAAGCACAAACCTACTCAAATGCAGGGCCTAAATACCAGCAGGTAAAAACTTGAAAAAACTTTAAAAAGATCCTTTAAGGATCTTTTAAATTTTGTAGCACACTATGATTGGTTGACAGTGGTGAGCTTGTTACTGTGGATATTTTAAAAGCATAGCCGGCCTTAGGCATAGGCCAACTAGGCGGCCGCCTAGGGCGCCGCTCTAGCAGGGGCACTTTTCCAGTATTTATTTAATGTAGTTAGACCAGGATGGGGGCACCAGATGATGGTGGTAGGGCACCATGGAGCCCTTTTGCCTACGGCACCAGTTGACCTAAGGCCGCTCCTGTTTAAAAGTCATGTACTTTGAAACTTTTTTAGTTCTAAAGGAGTCCCTACCTTTTGGGATGAAAGCACTTAACAGTTTTTTATTTTAATAACGAGCCTTTTAATGATCTTTATGGTCTTGTGGCAGTCGTTTCATTTATAGCTCATTGGTTTGGTGTTTGGTTCTTAGTGAGAGAAGTCTCACAGCTTATAACCAATCAAATCTAATCAATTATAACCAATCATTATGTGTTTTCAACATGGATCTTGAGGTGAATTTCTTGTTATTTATGTCAAAAATATATAATAACAAGATTACAATTGGACACCTGATCATAACCCTCTATGTTGAAGCAGTGTAATTTAGAATCTTGGCTCACTAATAAGGGAAATATTTACATGCAAAAATGTTTATCTAACAAATATAAAAAAGAAGAAAAGGTAACAACACTGGATAAACGTCCAAATCCACAGTACAAATCCAATGAATAATGCAATAAAAACAAAGCGATGTGGACGAAACACAGCAGACTGACCATGTAAACAATTTTATTTAAGAATGGTAAGCGCTTTCGCACCCACTTTAAGGTGCTTCATCAAACCATTAAAACCAACACAGAGAACCATTAAATACTAAAAACACACCCTATTAGCATAAACTTAATTACCCAATTAAGAACTTAAAGGCACACTAAAAATCTCAAAAAATTATTAAAAGAAATAGATATAGAAATTGAGCTAAACACGTCATAAAACAGATGAATGCTGTCAGTTAATGGGTCGTGCTAATAAATAAGGATTCAAAGATATACTGGCATTAAGTCCAGGAGGTTTATCTACATGAAGCCTTATAATCCACCCAGCTTCACTCTGTTCAAGCATATTGTTAAGATCACCTAAGCCTGGACCCATACTAACAACACTAATCACTGAAAAACAAAACTCATGATCAGGTCCATTCTCTACAATATGTTTTCCAAGAGCACTCCTATCACAGTCCCTATTTTTTGCAGCATTTAAATGTTCTCTGACCTGATCTGTAAATGGGCGGACAGGTTTTCCAAAAGAGAATGATGGACAAGCAGTGCAGAGTACAAAATGTACTACATGTGAAGTATTATAAGTAGCACTAACATTAAAAGTAAAATATCCATTAGTAACTGGATGACAAAAACTGTTTACATTTACAACAACCCCACAAAAACTACAATGACCATATGGCATAGCTCCCTTATGCCCTCAGAACCATCCATACTGTTTTTAAAACAATGAAGATGTTTCAGATTTTTTCTATTTGGATGTTTATCCAGTGTTGGGTACCTTTTCTTCTTTTTTATATTTGTTGGATTTATTACAGTACTCCAATTGGAACATGGCAGAAGGATTCAATATAGAGTTGGACTATAATCCGAATGTTTTTTGGCTGTTTCTGAACCTTGTGCTGATGCCATTTCGAAGCTGCTACTTTCTGAACGTAACCCTTTGTTGGATACAGCTTTATGAACTGATGTGCAACCTGGACAGGTTAGTTATGACTCTGCCTTAGTGTTTTCATTAGTTAAAGAACTGGAGACTAGCCTTATTAAATATAAAAAGTCTCAGTGGCATCGTATGTACCTAGAGCCATGTTTAATATATAAGGTGGAACCTCAAGGACTCACAGTCTTAAAACTGCTGGGGAGCACCACTTCTCCTTAAGGTTTCACCACTTTTAAATGTTTGATGAGAGTGGTATGGAAAAAAGTAGGCAAGATACTGCAAATATTCTTAAAAATTTGATGAGAGTGGTATGGAAAAAGACAGGCAAGATATTGCAAATATTCTTAAATGTTTGATGAAAGTGGTATGGAAAAAGGTAGACAAGGGACTGGTTCATAACCCAGAGACTGCCCATGCTCTGGAATAGACTTCCCATACAAGTCAAGCAGAGCAGCTCACTGGCCCTTTTCAACAGAAATCTTGATGAGTGGATGGGAAATAGAAAGTTCACCCCAGGGATCACTCCAGTGGCTCTACTTGATAGAGGCACTGGGAACTAACATCAGGTGGCACAATGCCAGGGCACTTCTATGAGCTAGGCTTGTAAAGGCTCCAGGGCCATTAGCCTAGTACATACCTGTGAACAAGATACTGTAAACATTCTTAAACATTTGATGAAAGTGGTATGGAAAAAGGTAAGCAAGGTACTGCAATTATTCTTGAGTACACCATGAAGAATGGAAAGGAGGCTTTTGTAGAACAGTCCTAGGTTCCATCCAGCCAACTTAGAAAGTTCCATATGCTTCTTAAACAATTCTTGTCTGCAGGTTACTGGCTCCCAATTGCAAATGAAGAGAAGGAGTGACAGCTATTACAATAGATAATGAATCTGACAAGGGAGAAACAGACATTTTCTGCAAGTTTTAGGCATGAAAAATATATTGCAGAATGAAGTGGTTGCAACATGATCTGAGATACTGCTCCATTCCTCACTGCCTCCCATCCCTTTACACGTGGTCTAGGCAAGCCCTTTAAAAGCTGGCTTCTTCATTTGTCTGTAGATCATATATATCTTTGCTTTCGAAATTGGTCTAGTCTACTCAGTCTCACAGACCTTAACCACTGGATCATGCATTTCACAAGGAAGTTGGCCTGCCATGTTTCTTATCCAAGGTCAGATATATGAGAATGCATGCAGGGTAGACAAAGAGACACAATCACAACTTGTAGTCAGCCTGAATATCAGGTGAGGTACATAGTTATAATACAGGACTTAAAAATGTATCACATTCTGCATGTCTGTGTATTATCTGATGTGCTTGTCAATCGTTTGGACATAAGTGAGATATATAAGAAATGATGAGATAAATTGACAGCCTTTTCAATTAGATTTGCCCATTAGGAGGACAACTATATGGAACTGAATATTCTCTTGAGCTCCCATGGTCTAAAACAGACTTACTCTCAATCTGCAATGCCTATCAGGAATCCTTAAGTAAAGCTATTATCAGCAGTGCTTACAAATGTATAAGGTACACCCTACATTGACACCCTAGGGAGATATTCCAGAGTGACTCTTCATCACCCCTTTTCTTTTTCTTGCCGCTAACTCAATAAGCTGTCTACTTAACACATTACGTCAAGGCTACAATTTGCCTCACAGACAACAACAAAGTGTAAAGACTTCTCATCGTCCATCTGGGGTTGATTTAAAACTGTACAGTTCAGCAGATGAGGACCTGAAAACACAACTGTAAATGATCAAAACTTTCTTAGAATGCCATTTGGTCTTAATAAATATGCAAAAGCAACCTTTAAAGGAAGAAAGGTGCAGGACCAAGAAAATATCAGTCAGGACAGGAATGTGATATAAAGGAACTTGAGCAGGAGATAGTGTAGAGTACAAAATGTGGAAAAGGTACAGATATAGTTGCAAGTACAGAAATCTCCTGGAACAACCTCATGTCGATCAGGATCTGATGCATAAGTGATCAAGGAGAAGTGAATTTAAATCAAAAGAGGAAAGGTTAATATTGGTGGCCTAGGATAGTGGACTACATGCACGTTGGTTTACAAAGTCCATTGAGCATTTCTGAGAAACAAACAAATGCAGGTTCTGTAAAACAGAAGTGGAAACAGTTGCACATATTGTTGCTGGGTGTGATATTTTAATGGGAGGGCGCCTGTATATTGAAAGGCATAATAATGTGGCAAGACTGTTCCACTGGGGGTTGTGCAAACATTATAATATTAAAGCAGCTGAGAATCATGAGAATTGAAACCATTGGTCACAAAGCATTATAGAGAATCATGAAGTTTATATCACATGGGATTACCTGTTACCAACAGTTCAAAAAACAGATGCAAGAAAACCATTTATAGTAGTCCATGAGAAGAAGGCAAAAGTGGCACTGATTATTGAAATTGCTACACCCACTGATTACATTATCTTACATACTGAGAGACAAAGTCATAAAATACAAAGATTTGCAGGCAGAAATTAGGTCAATATGGACAAAGGATACCCAGACAGTTCTAACTGTAGTAGCAGCAATGAGTCTCATAAAAAAGAATTTACAGTCATGCATAGATATGTTATTGATACATGTAACTCCATATGAATTGCAGAAGCAATCAATACTGGGCACATTGTGGATTCTGTGAAGAGCACTTTAGCCTAACATCAAAAACTGAAAAAAATATTATTTTCACAAACTTTAGTCATGCTTTGACTTAGGAATGGGGTCCATTCCTGTCATGGTATTAGAAACTTGGATACATTAAACTGCAAGAATTCATAACTAACACCAGATAAGAGCTATCATGATAACGTGTGTACTGTACATACCATTGAAATGCATATGTGCTTCAGTTGTCCTTATCTGGGTTATACTGTGCCCTGTAATCAGCTGTTGGCATTTGGGTGCCCATTGATATTGCCAAAGTGTTATTTTCCTTTATGTCGTTACAGGAACCATTTTGCATACTAAGACTGAGTTATAGAAAAGGGCTACTTGACATCAGCGGACTTGCCTGGTAGAATGGACAAATGACTGACTTAAAAAATGGATACACAAGTAGATAAGAAAACAAAACTTCTAAAATACACTTGTTTTATGTGATAACTATCACCTGAGGAAACGGAATGGTTTCTGTACAGGTCAGGGCATTTGAAATGCCTTTATTTCTGAGTAAACTGTCAGAAAAAAGTGGCACGTTTATCCTTTTTATTTTTAAAAGCCATTTAAAAATGTACCTCAATCATAGTCAAACTTCTGGCATGATACACTGGCACTAATTTTATGTTCACTAACACAAGGTGATAGTCAGTTCACTCCTACTTACATTGTAGTTTCACTGCTACATCATCACATATATTAATTGCCAATGTAAGGTATTCGAACTACAAGTCCAACATAACGACTTTTCTTTCTATAAAATACGAGATTCCAACTGATGTATCTGCAGCCCTGCTTGATTTTTGAGGTGAATAGTATTAAATGCTTGAAAAGGTAGACACAAACTTTTAAGTGTGTCTACCTAAAAGTATGTGTGGCTAGACATCTTATGGACTTTGAGATCACTTGCCTAGCTTTCTTGCCATGTTCTTATTTGTCATATTTCAGTTTCTGTCTCAAGTTCATAAGCAAAAACAAAAAAACAATATTTAATTCTAGCTTCTTGAACAATCTGAGTTCACAGTGACCTCTTTCATTTTTCCTGGACCATTTTATGTGTATTATAGAAGCAAATTGTTTTAAAGATCAGCATATGACTGGCCCTCATAAGTTCTGCCATGTTAATTTGTGGACTGCTCAGTTCCTTATACACTTCATGCTAATCAACACCTAGGACTCATTGCTAGTTTACTGTGCTTGCTTGTCATGTGCCCTATCTTTGTTTACCAGGCTGGTTTGCTATAGGAGTTGCTTGAGTATATTAAACTGAAGACAAGTGAAAACTTTTTCCTGTGATACTGATATACTTTAGACTGCATTACACCAAATGTGCAAATAAACATTTTGCTCATTTTTAATATGTAAACATGCAGGCTGTACTCAAAAACTCAGTGTGTGATAGCATAAGGCTTTCTGCATTACATCATACTGTATAAAGCCATTTCTTTATTAAGCAATGGGATTTGTGTCATTGTACCCCATAAATTGCATTTCACTGAGAACTAAACACTTATCCCCATTAATTAAAGAGCCCACCCATCCATCATGTATCATTTGCCAAGGCAGCAGAATTGCATCCCCAGCTACTGCAGACCACATTAAGCTATGTGACAAGAATATACTGTACAGTGATTGAAAGAGCATTGTGCTCAGCATGCCTTTCTGAGAAACATACCAGTACCTGTAAACCAAAATACTATACCTCTATTGCCAGGAAGGAAAGTCCTTACTTGCAACAGAGTCTTCTACAGTTGTAAATTGACTGTGATTCTTAGGAATCAATCATTTATGATGGTGGTAACAGCACTATTGCATAAGGCAGCTCAGTACAGTATAGCATGCCTTGGCTTAGGGCTACTCGATTAGGTTTGCTGCACTGTAGTAAGCTACCTTAGTCAGTTACACTATGTAGTACTGTCAGGCTACACAGTGCTACCCATCATTCCTGAGTGCAAGATCACATGGTAGTCTAACACCTGTCAGACACTCAAGAGACAATTGTCACAAAGACATGCGTCTGGAGCGTTTCTCCCCGGGTATCTGCTACAAATTCATTCCAAGTTGGACTTTTCCGGCAAACAAATGTTA